>NC_063196.1:21652588-21785088 GCF_017589495.1 Alosa alosa
TTCCTGAAAGATTATCAGTGGTCTATCAGTCTAAACAAAAATCAATGATTCGTGTCATCCTTGAGGTTATCTATACAGTTTCTGATGTCCGGTCTTTCGGTGTCCCGGAAATCATTGACACACAATGACTAAAAATGTAATTAATAAATCCTGGAAGTAGGAACTTTTTGAGTGTCTTAGGTCAGTTTGGGGTTAAGGATACTCTATAGAGTTTAAGCATCTCCCACAGAATGCAATAAGGCTGCTGGTGTTCCTTGGTGCAGTAGGCAATGTGAAATATAGCCACACTTAGCAAAACATCACATGTATGTAATTGGTGTATTATATGTAATTACATGTACTGTAGGTTTTCAGTGTTCTCCTGAAAATACACCATGAACATGAATAGTGTTGACTTTGCACACAACAAAAATAATGCTATTTATTTCTACAGGATAAATTAGATACAACCAGATAAGCCTGTCATGCCCCTCGTTACTTTATGGCAAAAAGTGGCATTGTTCTTTTACTAGTATACTTAGTGGGGCTGTCAAAATATTTGGATTCATTTGATTAATTAATTTGAGAAAAAATTGAGAGAAAAGAGAATGTGCTACCTAGATCACTGAGTTGGAACATTTACTTTTTTAAAAAGCGGCCTGATGGTGTTGATAACAATAAAGTATTGATTAAAATAAAAGTCCCTCTGCAAAGTCTGCAGCGTAGAAATTGCATATCCACCGGGTTCATCAACTCTGAAGTCACACATCAATGCAAGAGAAATGAGTGTTGACATTGAGGGGTGTTAATTTATTTTATTGTGTCCCTAGGTTATATCTGTAGCGCAAATGCCTTGTATGTGAAAAAAACTTCTTTGAAGCATTGAATGAATTTGAATAATAGACATATTAGGTCATATCATAGATCAGGGTCTCAAACTCCTGACCCCACATGAACCCAAATCAACCGATACCCGGTAATTCCATACAGCCTAATGTCAAAATAATAATGTAATTAAAGCCCTTGGGGTATTTTAATTCACGACAAACAACTATGCGTGGCAGATATTCAGACTCGGGCCAAGTGGGGTCAAACATCTTGCCTACTAGCGTAACAAAATACACTATTATAAATATTTGAAGCCAAAAGAAAGCATGAAAGTCCGAGCAGAGTTCCGTGCAAAATTCCTTTAGCTGACTACATAGCGCCAAAGCCTGGTGGATCATACGATCACTCCCGAACAAAAGGTAGAACTCTTACTTATACCTCTCTCCAAAATACTGACACAACACTACCCGAACTTACAGATGGCGTTATGAAAGGATGGATTGTTCGCTCTTATCTTCGCAAGTCAATATAGCTTTACTCAAGCGTACAAACTTTCACCTTAAGTTTCTGAAGGATTCCAGGGGTGTACAGTATAGGGAAGTGATCACAGGTCATACATTGTGCATGATTAAATATGATTTAAGCCCCCTGTACTCTCCTACTGGATTTGTTATGGTAGAGCCTAAGCCCTGTGTCACAACGCGTTATCTTGCTGCAGCTTCAAAGGCCGACTGGTTTCTTCAAAAGGCCTGAGCTAAGGCAGCATGAGACCTGACAGCAAAATGAGACACAGGGCAGCAAAAGAGACATCGACAAGCAGAGTGCACATTCTGCAGTGGATGGCTTCATATGTTATTAGTAATAGTTAACTTGATATTTAAAATGTTATAAAAGCATGTTAGCTAGACAACTTCCAGTATTACTGGATTATGATTGATATTATATGAATACTGTCAGACACCAACAGACGAGTAATCTGGCCAAAAGCTTTACTGCTAGAATGTTTATTTAAGGGTTTGGGGGTTACAGGGTTTCAGGGTTCCAAGAATTATATAGTGTGTGTGTTCCCCCAAGCACAGGCAGAGCTGGCGATCCTAAACACAACAGTTAAATTGAAACGAAGGCAGTAGTCAAGGGCCAGGCTGTATTCAGAAAGAGAGACGGACAGTCAGATTACCGGGATGAGATCAGCAGCAGTCGAGCGGTCTGGGGTTCACAGGCGCAGGTTTTCCAAGACAGGCAGGTAAATGGCGGGTTTGGCAGACTAAATTTGACAAGTGTATTCAAGGCTTTGATATACCGGCATGATGAGTAAGAATGCAAAGAAGCTGGTGGTAAACGAGGGTGAGGCAGAGCAGAGCAGATTGCGGAGTCACTGACTTAATCGGCTGCCGTTACCCAGGCAGAGAGAGTTTTATACAGAACTCCTCTAAGGACAGCCCAGAAGTCCCAAGAGTGACACCACTGGAGGGCGGAGGGGAGCTGGTGGAGGGATAGAATTCCCGAGCGGTCCGAGGAACATCCTCATCCTCGGGAGGGAGCTGAGGTCGGGACAGAAGACGGGACAGGTACCGAGACAGGGTCAGGGCTGTACAGGACAGTGAAGCCGATGGCAGGACGTATAGGGACCTCTGGGGCTGCCCTCACGGATTGTAGCTGATCAGGCGCAGACGGTGGAAGTCAAGTATGAGTCCGTCCACAATCCGACTGGCTGGCACCCAGGTTTCCTCAGGCCTACAGGCCTCCCAGTCGATTTAGATGCCGGCGGCCTCACCTCGCTGGCTTGGACCAAGCAGGCGCTTAACGGTGGCCACCTGCTCACCGGCCAACGAGGCGAGGAGGAGGAGGCGCATCAAATTAGCGGCCGCGCGCCGGCTTGACTTTCAAATATGGAATGTAGGTACTCTCATGGAGGTTGGCAAATTGGAGCTGATCATGGCTAGTTGATGACCTTTAGGAACGGCCGAGGAATCGAAAGGCTTATTGGCCCCACCCGGCAGGGAGATCTTGGCTGACAGCCACACCTTCTGCCAACACGAGGCGGGTGCCGGGCGATCTTCAAGCCAGCCCCAGGTGGCATAGCTGGATTAGCTGACTTGGAGAAGGTGGGCACTGCAGCTTGTGACCAGTAACACGGCAACGGCGGCATAGGGCGAGGGCAGACAGGCAGTGACACATCTCCTGGCTGGGGAACAGGGGGCCAGGCCATACACACACTCGGAAAGGGTATACATACCAGGGTGACAGTGAGGGAGTTAGATATGCCTATCCACGCTGTTGTGTCAAGCCTGTGGGGTTTGGCGAGAAACAATGGTGCCTTTCTCCAGCTCCTGCCCGCCGGATTGGACCATATTGGGATTGGGGTGGAACCCAGAGGTAGACTTACCAGCCCCTAGGGAAGACAGCAGAACCTCCTCCAGAATGTGGAGCAGAATTGCGGACTGGCTGAGACATCCTGGGCAGCCCTGCAGAGATTGGGGCAGGCACAGCCTGGGCACAGCTGAGAACTCACAACTGCCTGTCATCCACCTGATGGTGGAGGCCACAAGTCCATGGGAGACGGGACCAGGGTCGGTGGGCATGGTGCAAGGGCTGGCAACCAGCGGGGGCTGGCGGAGGACGACCTGATTGGTAGGGGCAGGCACGACGACTCCTGACATCCTCTCAGCAGACCACCAGCTGCCAAAGATGGCAGGTGCGCGGAGCCCAGGCAGGTACATGGAGTTAGGTCCCCACTGTATGACCCGGGACCAAATTCTTCGGGACAAAGAGACGCACCGGCCTGGGCAATGCACTGGGACTGATGGTCACGGAGTATTTCTGAATTTCTCCTCGATATCCCAGGTCAGGGCAGCTACGACGCAGGGATCGGCAGAATTACGCAGGTTCCTGGAAGGCTGCCATCCTTATGAAAACTGACGGAGAGCTGCCCGCTTATGTTCCGAGAACCTGGGCGGTATGACAGTGTTGAATCTGGTGAAAACAAGGCCCAGCGGGACCGTCTGGGGTTGGTGACGCTATGCCATGGATGGCCCGAGGTTTTTGTGATCGTCCAGACCAGGGAACGGAACTGTGGACCTCCAGCCAGTGACGCCACCTCCTGTAAGCAAGCTTGATCACAACAGTCATGGCATCCCCAACATCATAATTGCGCCCAGGTGAAAGCCGGTGAGAGAAAAAACAGGCAACTTGTTGTCCTCTCTGCCGGGTTGAGAGAGTATGGCCCCTCGACTCCAGCGCCTGAGGCATCTACCGACAACGAACTGCCGGGTCTAAAACCTGCACTGGGAGATGTGCAGGTGAACCGGCCTTGAGGGTGGCGAGGCTGTGTTGGCCTCTGGGGTCCAGGAAAAGGTGTTTGATGCTGGTCAGAGCTGAGGAGCGCGACGAGCTGTAGTTCGGATGAATCGCAGAATTGGCAAACCCGAGGGGAATTGCCAGTAAATTTCTTTCCTATTCCCCGAACTGGCCAGAGGCAACTGCCGAGACCTTGCGGGGTCCATCTGATGATGTCTCTCAGCGAGCAATGTATCCCAGGAACGAGACAGTCTTGAACCGGGACCGCTTACAGCGGGAGTTCTCCAGGGAGCCGTTGAAGAAACCAGCTGGACATGACGAGTGTGTCTTGGACAGAGTTCTGGGAGAAAAATTAAGATGTCAGTCCAGGCACGAAGACTTAATTTGGTCTGAAGCATGTCCAAGAGCATCATTCACCAGCGCCTGAATACTGGCCATGCCAGAGCCAAATGAATACCAGTACCTACAATGGTCAGGTGGGTGTTGAATGTCTTACTCTGCCACACCTCTCCCTTACTTCCGGACTAGGTGGCAAGTGACTTCCCAAGGTCCAGTTTTGGTGAAAATAGTGGGATCCCTGGGAGCACCCAAAAAGCAGAGGTGAGTAAAGGCAGAGGGTACCGGTTCCTTTAACAATTTCCTCGACATCGCTCAGACCTCGAGCAATCAATGTAGGGCGAAGAGAACCATCTTTCTTTCCTACAAAGAAGAACTCCGGCACCAGCTGGCAGGGAAGATGGCGGATGAGTCCAGCTGCCAGGGAGTCCTGATGTAAACTTGAAGCTTTTCAGGAGGGACAGTGAGGAGGTGACCCGGTGGAGCAGTCCAGGAGGAGATCAATGGCACAGTCAGATGATGTGGGGCAGAGATGTGCTTATTCTGCTGGGAACACCCTCCTCGGAGGCCATGGTAACATTCAGGAATATTAGAAATGTCAGCAGTGCTGGGGGTACTGAGTCAAAGCGAGGCACCAAACAGGTCAGGTGGCAGGCATTTCACTCTTTCACAGTTCCGAGGCCCAATCGAGGTGGAGGATTGTGTGGGAGACGGAGCCATGGGCAGCCCAGGATTAGGGGTTGGCCTGGGGAGCTGAGCAGGTGGGAAGCGGACATCTCGGTGGTTTCTGACACCATCATTGATAGCTGTGATGCTGGTAACTGTGCCACTACTTGACCGCCCAGGGCCCGCTGGAACAGGAGTGGACAAGGGATGGCTTGCCCAGCTGACGCAGCGCAAGTCCCAAAGTTAATAATGTTTACTTCATGTTGCCCACCAGGGCCAGGGTGGTGAATCAGACAGGTAAAGACAGACCTGGATGAGGGGTCACGGCTGATGAGAGCGAAATTCATTGAGCTCATCCGGACTCCCTCCTACACCAGGAGTCTACCTTTTGCTGACAGGTGGCGCACTACGACCACCACCACAGTACAGGCACAAGTTGATGTGATGCGTCGCTTTGCCGCCTGCAGTTAGAGGCGCGGCCGATCTCCATCGGTTCAGACTGGTCCGCTGGTTAGACGGCAGCAGGTGCGACAGAAGGGCAGTTGACACCAGCGAGGGGATGACTGGCTACCTCTCCGACGGACGGACCTGATCCCCGCCAGAGCAATGGTCAAATGGGAGGTGGGGTTGACTGCGGAACCAGCCAGCGACACGTCTGTTGAGAACTGAGCAGGTCAGGAACGGTTTTACATATCGCTGAACCGCCTGCCGTTGTCATCCGTCTGGGGTTCGGCAGCACGGCAGCAGGATCGGCAGGCAGACTCGAAGCAATGCGAGTTTAACGATCAAAGTTGCCGCTGCTGCCGGAACGCTGCCGCCAGAAGGCTTGAAGTAGGAGAGGCAGGCTGCAGGGCAGTTTCGCCCTCCGCGCGGGTGGTTCGTTCGTCATATTTGCTGGTTCACCCGCGCTGGGCCTGCTTGTCAGATCGCACTGCCACCAAACAGGACGAGACCAAAAGCCGCCATCACGCTAGGGAATGTTTATTTAAGGGTTTGGGGGAAGTCAGGTCAGGGAATCTGGAGTTCCAAGAAAGTTTATGGTGTGTTTCGTCAGCAATGGCAGGAGCGATGATCCGGGAAGTCCTGGGGAAACACACAGGCTGGGCTGGCTGTATTCAGAGAAGAGAGACGGAAGGCAGGTCAAGATTACCGGGGCTGGAGACCAGTGCATGAACACGTTTCAAATACAGGCAGTAAGAGTCGCTTTCAAGACAGGCAGGTAATTGCGCGTGGCTTCTGCAGACAATCTGAAGTGTGGGATCTAAGCGCGCTTTTCATATAATGGGAAGGAGATGAGTAGAATGCAGCTGGTAGGTAAACGAGGGAGGCAGAGCAGAGCAGGAACAGGTGGAGGTCATCAGACTTTAATCAGCGTTACCAGGGCAGAGAGAGAGCCTATGACAACATGCTTTGCTTCAAAACTGCTCTCTCATCATGGATACCATAAACTAGTAATTTTATACAACACAACAACATCAGATTAAAATAGACATAGACCAGCATGGTGACAACCGCTCAGCCTCTTCCAGCATAGACATCCGAGCCTTATCGGCCTAAATATGGGCAGGTTTCAGGAAGAATACTTAGAAGCTATACAGCAGCGTGAAACATGAAAACGCATTTGTTGTAGAATGATGAAGATGGTGGGCCAGTTTTGTACAATATAGAAATAGACCCATGTTCAAATGTTGGTCTGAAGCACCTTGGTGTAGGCTATGTAAGTATTCTCAGATTCTGATTTTGAAGAACACCCGGCCTTGACATTGTTATGATCATCGCCTATTGACAGTGATAGTCAGTGTGCTCGTGAATGGAGGTGAGGCTTTGTGTATATGACAGTGTCTCACTAAGCATAGGTTCATTGCTTATTTCACCCTCCAACATAGCTGAGGTGGCAGCAGGACCTGACCAGTAACCGGATGGACGTGTGAGACAGCAGGGGTAGTAAAAAATAGGCTCAGCTGAATGAAGCCACCCAATAGAACCACTGTATTTTTTTTTGTGGTACCATACAACGTGGTTATAGCTAGTAATACACTCACTATTGTTGGGCTTGCACCATTTCACTGTTTTCCTGTTAATTTTGATATGGGCACATGACAAACCTTGTAAACCTGCTCAAGAAACCAGCATCCATTACTGAAAGGCAGTATATAATTTGAGGTGTTTGCCATCCAGTGGCAAATTGTATACATTTACCTTCATGCCTGGCACTAAAGATTCACAGTAGTGGACTTTGCCTGCAGCCTGGCAAAGCACCACTCTCAAGCCTTTTGAAATTTTGATGTCAAACTAATGGTTAGCTTTAACCATGGTGCTCAAAAGTTTTGCTATATATGGTTTAAAGAAGATAGGAGAGTATTTTATTTGAGTGAAACACACAAATGTTTTTGTTATCATTTAGCTAATATTCATCATTATTTTATTTATGTTACACAGTTAGCATTATAGGTGTCTGCAAAAGAAAATCATTTGTACCTCTTTCTGTTTGTGTAGTATTTAAAAAACATTGCATTTTCAGAAATAAATGCCGTTTGTAATATCTCTTAAGACTGACGGATTCTCCAATCAGATGACGTTATCAAGTGGTTCTGTTGGAGTTTGAGACCCCGTCATAGACATATGCGGCCACAACAAAGGAAAATAATAATAAAAGAGCTTTTGAACTTGTGTCATCATCGTTGATTATTCAATGACTATTTGAATGTAAATATTTGAAATATCACAGCAAAAATATATATGCGACACTTAGGATGAATTAATCACAGAGTATAATTAATTCATCATATGCTTTTAACAACATTGACAGCTCTAATACTTTACTGTTTTTTAGAAATTTGTCAGTTGCAATGGATGTGTGTAAAGAGCCCTCTGTTACATAGTTTACAAATATGTTAGATCCAGATTTGAAGACTCAGTAGCCTCATCAAACCCCTTCTTTGGGTGAAATGCACACTTGGGCCTTAGTATGCAGGACTTGTTACATCTACACACACACACACACACTCACACACAGATGCCTAAACACAGAGCACAGAGATACCACACAGACACACACATAGTCACTAGCATGTACACATATGCACAAGAACATGCACACATGCACTCACACACAAACAACTCTTCTGTCAGAAGTGGTAGTCTGATTGATCTATTGAGAGGCCACATATAAGGCTTCTGCACCGATTCATAGTTACACACAGCCTGATCAAACCAGACCAAAATCACCCCAGTCACTCCCTTCACACAAAAAATTTAACACTGAGACAGCTTGTCCACTGTCCAGCTGGGATGGGCCTTCCCAAAACCAGCCACAGCCAGATCATTCAACTACATTGAAATTAGCACCCAGCCCCAGGCCTAGGGACCACGGAACAGCCGCATCACACCACAGCAAGCCCAAATTTGCTGCACAAGGTTTTCAGGAAATAGGCCTACTTGTATTACATCGTGAAACATGAAAAGCGTGCATTTGTTTGTAATGACGCTGAAGCGATGCAGGCCATAGTTTTGCACAAATTGAAGCAGAAATAGACCTACACCAAATGTTGGTCTAGGCTAAATCTTGGGTAGGCTATGTTATTCTCCTAGATTCTGATTTTGAAGGAGAATATCTGCCTTTTGGAGATTATGATCGATCGTCTATTGACAGTGATAGTCACAGTGTGTCTGTGAATGGAGGCGAGTGTTTGCGTGTATACGACAGTGTCCACTAAGCATAGGCCCTACCATTGCTTATTTCGACCCTCTGCCCAACATAGCTGGAGGTGGCAGTGGTAATCGTGATTATAGTGTCCGTGATGGACGTGGTACAGACAGCAGGGGTAGTAAAAATAGGGCTCTGAAGAACAAAGTCACCCACGATAGGAACCGATTTGACCAGGTTACTTTTTTGTAGGCCTATAATAACGGTTTGTGGTTATAGGCTAGTAATAGTTTACTATTGTTGGTTTACATCTTAGGCCTACTGTTTTCCTGTTAATTTGATATATGGGTAATATGACAAAACCTGTAAACCTGCTCAAATATGTTCAGCATCCAGTATTTACTGAAAGGTGCATAATTTGAGGTGCTTGCCATCCAGTGACAAATTAGATACATTTACCCCCTTCATAAACTTTTTTTTATACTCAAAGATTCACAGTAGGACTTTCAAGCCTTACAAAGCCTTACAAAGACCACTTTCAAGCCTTTTGAAATTTTGATGTCAAAATCCAATGGTGTTGTTTTCTTAACCATGGTGCCTAAAGTTTGCCATGCAGGTTTAAATAAGATAGGAGAAGAAAATATTTTTATTTGGAGTGAAACACACACATACCTGTTTTTATGCTTTTTGTTTTTTTATCATTTGTATTAATATCTTATTATTTTATTTATAAGCTAAGGTTGTTAGCACAGGTGTCTAAAAAGAGATAAAACGATTTGCACTTTCTCTTTGCAGTTTTGTGTAGTATTTAAAAAAAACATTGCATTTTCAGAAATAGCCGTTCTTTTTTGTATTATTCTTTAAGACTGACGTGGCCCTCCAATCAGATGACGTTGGCCGAAGTGGCCCCCAGCTCATTTGAGTTTGAGACCCCTGTCATAGATTATTATGGCCATTATTTGAACAGTGAAAATAATAATAAAAGAGCTTTTGAACTTTAGTGTCACTAATGCTGATTATTCAATGATTCATTTGAATGTAAATATTTAAAATACTTTCACAGCAAAAAATATATATGCGATTAATTTAGATGAATTAATCACAGAGTATATAATTAATTCAATTACATGTTTTCAACAACATTGACAGCCCTAATACTTAGCCTGCTTTTTAGAAATTCTGTTGTCAGTTGCAAATGGATGTAAAGAGCCCTCTGTTGGTAGTTTCATGTATTTCATGTTAGATCCAGTAAGATTTGAAGACCAGTAGCCTCCTACTCAAACTCTTTGAAATGAATAGGACTTCTTAGCTTCTAGTATGCAGACTTGTTACATCTACACACACACACACACACTCACACATACAGATGCCTAAACACAGAAACAGATATTCACACAGACACACATACTGGCACACAAGTACGTGTACACACACATATGCACAAGAACATGCACACATACATGCACTCACACACAAACAACTCTGCATGAAGTAAGCCCGGATTGACCATTGAGAGGCCATATAAGGCGCCTATACCCATTCATAGTTACACAGCCTGATCAAACCATATCAAAATTTAGCCTATACTCCTTCACAAAAAATTTACTGAGACAGCTTGTCCACTTGTCCAGCGTAATTGATGTAGCCTTCCTAAAACCATTAGGCCAGCTGTATCTGTTCAACTGTTAATGAAATTAAAGAGTAGGCCCAGAGCCCTATAGGCCTAGACTATTTAGGTGTTCAGCTGCATCGTCAATTACAGCCTGATCAGAGGCTTGGTCGCTGGTCTCATTTCAATTAGTGTTAATTGAGTAGGCCTATATATAGGGTACTGAAAGAGTTGTGAGTGCAAGGCTAGTACAGCTCCCTGGTTGTAGGCTACCACTTTTATAGATATGAGGCTTAAACCAAACCAGGGTGTTTTATTTTTGTGTCTCTTATGGTTTTACATTGGCCAAACATGTGGTATAAGCCTTGAAATAGTGCAAAAAGACGAGCCACATCATGAGGAAAGGTCTGAGAATATTCAAACTGGGACAATTACTTTTGGCACAGGGAATATTTCACTGGGTCGAAATCTGGAATATGAGAGACGATATGTTGGAGAAAACACTACAGACGATGGCTCCGTTAACGTTCAAGCCGACGATCCAGGCCTGGTGGGTGGACAAAGCGGCACTCATGACTTTAGGGCCTGGGATCGTATGCGACCAAAGTTATTATGTACTAATGACCTCATGAAGTTCTCTGCACAAGGCCCTGGCTGTTCTTCACTCCAGTTAGACAGCGGTAAGAAAAGTATTGGATAACTTGTTTTTGTTTTACAGTGTACACAATAACTCGCTGTCGACATTAGTGGCCTAATTCAGCCGATTCCTTGCAGCCCTTTCACTTGCAGTGTTTGCATCAATAGCTTGAGACCAGACATTCTCTTTTTTTCTATTCAACAGGTGGCACACCTCTCTCACTACGCCAGCTACGTCGAGAGTGTGGCTACTCTGTGAAAAGGACTGCGGTGGGCCTCGTGCTTCTCGCCACTTTTGATGGTTGTGATGTTATAAAACAGGTAGGCTATGGTTTTCCTGTCACATCAGAATTTTTTGTTTTTTATATTAATTTTCGTCAGAGTAGGAGTAACATTCGCCCATAGATTGATGCCATCAATCACTACAAAACAAAACCCCATATTCACACCTTATTAATGCCTTACTTCTGACATTACATTTCATAGTGAATCAACAACAAAACCAAGTGAATGCAAAGTTGCAATGCAAAGTTTAAATGAAATAAAGAAATGTCTCAGCCACTTGAACGTGACAAATTTGTGAAAGCAGGCCTGTTAAAATAATCTGTAGTTTGCTTGTTTATGATCTATTTTAACAGAAGGTATTGTTGAATAAAGTTTCTATTGCTATAGCAGGAGGTTTTGGCATGGTCTGCATGGAGCAAGCTCATTTAACAGTCTCTTGATGTGTCCTGTTTAAGTATGGGTCTGTTATCCTCTTCAGGCTTTTCTGTTGGCGTACATTTCATGAATTGTAGCTTCATTCAATCAGTAGCTTGAAATTACAGTTAAGGTTTCCTGGGTGACGTCCCATCAACTCCCCAGAGGAATGGAGGCTAATTGTGAACATGGTAACAATTACATACAATTTGAATACCATTTGGTCCCTTGCAAACCGTTATGTGAGCATAGGAGTGGCCATACTGGTTGTATATGTAAGGCGGTTCAAGAGCCTTACATATACAACCGGTATGGCCACTCCTATGTGAAGTGTTCCTAAATTCATGTGGGACATGTTTCAGTTTTGAGCTAGTTGTATGACTGCATTATTTTATATCTTCCTCCAGGGCAATAGCCACTTGCTGCAGATGTTGTGGCACGGCAATCCAGTAACCCTCTCCTGCCCTGCATCAAGCTCAGACCAAGCCTCTCTAGTTGTATCCACTACTCCTGCTCCAACTACCAAGGCACCTTCTACAGCTGCTGAGCTTCCTCCACAGAATCAACAGTGGATGCATCCCCTCTTTGGAGGCTACTACCCTGTAATGCCTGAGAATATTCCCCCTCAAACTACTGTTGCACCAACTACAGAAGCACCTACCACAGCGGCTGAGCTTCCTCCACAGAATCAACAGTGGATGCATCCCCTCTTTGGAGGCTACTACCCTGTAATGCCTGAGAATATTCCCCCTCAAACTACTGTTGCACCAACTACAGAAGCACCTACCACAGCGGCAAAGCTTCCTCCACAGAATCCGTGGATGCATCCCCTCTTTGGAAGCTACTACCCTGGAATGCCTGTCAAGATTCCCCCTCAAACTACTGTTGCACCAACTACAGAAGCACCTACCACAGCGGCAAAGCTTCCTCCACAGAATCCGTGGATGCATCCCCTCTTTGGAGGCTACTACCCTGGAATGCCTGTCAAGATTCCCCTCAAACCTGTCAAGATTGCCTGTCAAGATTCCCCTCAAACTACTGTTGCACCTAACACCTACCACAGCTAAGCTTCCTCCACTTCCTCCACAGAATCCGTGGATGCATCCCCTCTTTGGAGGCTACTACCCTGGAATGCCTGTCAAGATTCCCCCTCAAACTACTGTTGCACCTACCACAGCGGCTAAGCTTCCTCCACAGAATCCGTGGATGCATCCCCTCTTTGGAGGCTACTACCCTGGAATGCCTGTCAAGATTCCCCCTCAAACTACTGTTGCACCTACCACAGCGGCTAAGCTTCCTCCACAGAATCCGTGGATGCATCCCTCTTTGGAACTTCCTCCACAGAATCCGTGGATGCATCCCCTCTTTGGAGGCTACTACCCTGGAATGCCTGTCAAGATTCCCCCTCAAACTACTGTTGCACCTACCACAGCGGCTGAGCTTCCTCCACAGAATCAACAGTGGATGCATCCCCTCTTTTGAAGCTACTACCCTGGAATGCCTGTCAAGATTCCCCCTCAAACTACTGTTGCACCTACCACAGCTGCTGAGCTTCCTCCACAGTGGATGGTGGATGGGTGGATGCACCGTCGGTCTAGAGGCCACTGGGGTCATCCTTAAGGTCAGTGAAGAATCCCTCAAACTACTACTGCTCCAACTACAGAAGCACCTTCTACAGCTGGCCAACTTCGACAAAAATCAATTAACCACTTATTACAGGTACCGTCGGTACCATTTTCAACTGCACCCCAAAACAGTAGATGCCCTACTCCAAACGTTTTATTTTCCAACTCCTCAGTCTCTTTATTCCAATGGTTGTCATTTAATGCGTGTATTAAAAAGTGTATTTGAAATTTAAGTTGTCAGATCATTTATTCAAGCTGCTTGTCATGAGTGGTTTTGCTGAAGATTTGTCTTGATTTAGCCAGAACTGGAAGTTTAAAATTCTACTGCCATATTGCTGATATGAGCACAATAATGGAGATCAAGTTTTTAACACAATCCAAGTGGAAGTCGGTTTCTACTCAATGTGCCACAGGTGGGGGTAACTGCTTCTACACACAGTTGCGTTCCGTCAACGCATGCCAGTGGGTGTTCCCGACAGTAGCTATGCAAATGACTTGAAGTATAACCGTAATCTGATTGGTTGGTGCTGTCTGTTGATTGGCCGGTGCCGTCTGTCGGTGCAGCAACAGCTGAACTTCTCAATGCGAGCGACGGGGGAAACGCGATGCAATGGACCCACAATTCAGTTCGGCAACGGATGACGTAAGCCCATGTAAAGTGAATGGGATGCGTCTCCAGCACTGCAACGCATGTTGCGTGTAGAGGCCGTAAGGGTTTTGGGAGTTTGTACTCATCCTTCAAATTCTGTTTAGCTTAATTTCTCTTCAGAGTAAAAAAAACCCAAGATGGTTCTGTACTGATGACTAATCTGCAACGCCTAAGCAAGTAAACAAAATATTTTTGGCTTTTGAGTGTTAGGTTAGCAATTTCTGATTTTACCAAATCTTGCTTTACATAAATTATTTGACAATTATTTAGGAAACTAGTCAATTCATCAAACTTTATATTTATGATTAATGCAAGGCCAGAAAATGAGGACTAGCATCACCTATATGCAGGCAAATGGCTTTGGTAGGATTTTTGCGTTCTGGAAATTGCCATGTTTTGCTGGGAAAGACTAGTCTAGGAATACCTTTCAGCAAATTTGGGATTTGCTCTGCAGGTCAATCTGGCCAGGATGCCATTGAAGCCCATTTCCAATGTCTCAAACACGGGCATGCAAATAGTCACTAATCCGGCATGGCTGTGTATTTCATTGGAATGGAGTAAACGACTGCATTTGTCTACAAGATTGCTAATGCTACACGTTTGAAACGATTTGCTAAGAGTTTAATGTACCAAGTTTAATTTCTCTGCTAGTTACGCCCCTGCTGGATATTGTAAGTCAATGAATCTTTTTCCAGGCTCCCTCCCAATTCTAAGGTCTGGGTGTTCCCAGGCTAGGAAAAGACTAAAATGCAAACAATGGTTAAAAAAACTGGTATTAATGGAATTTGGCAACACGTTGATAAGCAAATACAGTTTTCATCTAAATTATTATTTTCTTTGCAAACACCGCACTCTCCCGTTTGTTCAGAGACCCGATTTGTTCACAGAATGGTCTCACTCCAAAAATCTTTCTTGCTTTTATTCCATTTAGCAACAGGGGTCAACAAACAAACGTTTCGGCCTGATGGCCTTCGTCAGTGTGTGTTGGAATAAAAGCAAGAAGGAAACATCTACATAATTCTGAAAGATTATCAGTGGTCTATCAGTCTAAACAAAAATCAATGATTCCGTGTCATCCTTGAGGTTATCTGCCCACCAAGTTTTGTGATGTCCGGTCTTTCGGTGTCCCGGAAATCGTTGACACACAAAATGACTAAAAAAATTAAATTAATAAATCCTGGAAGTAGGAGACTTTTTGAGTGTCTGAAGTCAGTTTGGGGGTTAAGGGATACTCTATAGAGAGTTTAAGCATACTCCCCACAGAATGCAATAAGGCTGCTGGATGTCCTTGGGCCTTAAGTAGGCAATGTGAAATATAGCCACACTGTAAAACATCACATATGTAATTAGTGTATTATATGTAATTACATGTACTGTAGGTTTTCCAGTGTTCTCTGAAATACACCATGAAGACATGAATAGTGTTGACTTTGCACACAGCAAAAATAATGCTATTTGTTTTCTACAGGATAAATTAGATACAACCAGATGCGCCTGTGTCTTTGTGTCATGCCCCTCGTTACTTTATGGCAAAAAGTGGCATTGTTCTTTTACTAGTATACTTAGTAGGGCTGTCAAAATAACTGATTCATTTTGATTAATTAATTTGAGAAAAAAAATTGACCCCGAGCCGTTCTAGTCAGTAACCATTAGACTGTAAAACGAAGGAGAGAGAAGAATGTGCTGCCTAGATCACTGATTGGAACATTTACTTTTAAAAAACGGCCTGATGGTGTTGATAACAATAAAGTATTGATTAAAATAAAGTCCTCTGCAAAGTCTGCAGCAAGGAAATTGCATATCACCGGAGTTCATCAACTCTGAAGTCACACATCAATGCAAAGAAATAGTGTTGACATTGAGGGGAGTGTTAATTTATTTTTATTGTGTCCCCTAGGTTATATCTGTGGCCTGAAATGCCTTGTATGTGAAAAAAACTTCTTCCCGAAGCATTGAATGAATTTGAATAATAGGTACATATTAGGTCATATCATAGATCAGGGGTCTCAAACTCTGGCCCGCGGGCCAAATCCGGCCCGTGCCCGGCCCAATTCCAGCCCGCAGCCTAATGTCAAAATAATAATGTAATTCGGCCCTTGAGGGTATTTTTAATTGCGACAAACAACTGTCGTGGCAGATATTCAGACTCGGGCCAGAAATTAAGTCCAAACATCTTGCCTACAACGTAACAAAAATACACTATTATAAATGTTGAAGCCAAAAAGAAGGCGCAAAAGTCCGGCAGAGTTCCGTGCAAAAATTCCTTTAATGACTACATAGCGCAAAGCCTGAGTGGATCGCACGATCGCACTCCCGAACAAAGGTAGAACTCTCTTACTTATACCTCTCCAAAATGCTGACACAACACTACCCCGAACCCACAGATGGCGTTATGAAAGGATCGTTGTTCGCTCTTATCTTCGCAAGTCAGCAATATAGCTGCCAAGCGTCACGAACTTTTCACCTTAAGTTTACGGAAAGTTCAGGGGTGTACAGTATAGAGTGATCACAGGTCATACATTGTGCATGGGTTAAATATCGTTCGCCCCCCTGTACTCTCCTACTGGTTGTTATGAGTAGAGCTCGCCCTGTGTACGCGTTATCTTGCAGCTTCAAGGCCGACTTTGGTTTCTTCAAAAGGCCTAGGCTAAGGCAGCATGAGACACAGTGCAGCAAAATGAGACACAGGGCAGCAAAAAGAGACATCGGGATACAGAGTGCACATTCTGGTAGGATGGCTTCGTTATGTTATTAGTAATAGTTAAACTTGATATTTAAAATGTTATAAAAGTATGTTAGCTAGGAATAACTTCAGTGTATTACTTGATTATGATTGAGGTTATATGAATACATGCTTTACAGTTTCAAACTCGTTCTCTCATCATGATGTCTACAAACCATAGTGATAATTTTATACAACACAACAACACTGATTAAAATAGACGATAGATCCAAGTACGGTGACAAATCCCATTTGTACTCTTCTCCACCAGTTGCTAGACATCCAGAGCTTCGATTCAAGCCCAAATTTGCTGCACAAGGTTTTCAGGAAATAGGCCTACTTGTATTACATGCGTGAAACATGAAAACGTGCATTTGTTTGTAATGACGCGGAAGCGATGCAGGCCATAGTTTTGCACAAATTGAAGCAGAAATAGACCTACACCAAATGTTGGTCTAGGCTAAATCTTGGGTAGGCTATGTTATTCTCCTAGATTCTGATTTTGAAGGAGAATATCTGCCTTTTGGAGATTATGATCGATCGTCTATTGACAGTGATAGTCACAGTGTGTCTGTGAATGGAGGCGAGTGTTTGCGTGTATACGACAGTGTCCACTAAGCATAGGCCCTACCATTGCTTATTTCGACCCTCTGCCCAACATAGCTGGAGGTGGCAGTGGTAATCGTGATTATAGTGTCCGTGATGGACGTGGTACAGACAGCAGGGGTAGTAAAAATAGGGCTCTGAAGAACAAAGTCACCCACGATAGGAACCGATTTGACCAGGTTATTTTTTTTGTAGGCCTATAATAACGGTTTGTGGTTATAGGCTAGTAATAGTTTACTATTGTTGGTTTACATCTTAGGCCTACTGTTTTCCTGTTAATTTGATATATGGGTAATATGACAAAACCTGTAAACCTGCTCAAATATGTTCAGCATCCAGTATTTACTGAAAGGTGCATAATTTGAGGTGCTTGCCATCCAGTGACAAATTAGATACATTTACCCCCTTCATAAACTTTTTTTTATACTCAAAGATTCACAGTAGGACTTTCAAGCCTTACAAAGCCTTACAAAGACCACTTTCAAGCCTTTTGAAATTTTGATGTCAAAATCCAATGGTGTTGTTTTCTTAACCATGGTGCCTAAAGTTTGCCATGCAGGTTTAAATAAGATAGGAGAAGAAAATATTTTTATTTGGAGTGAAACACACACATACCTGTTTTTATGCTTTTTGTTTTTTTATCATTTGTATTAATATCTTATTATTTTATTTATAAGCTAAGGTTGTTAGCACAGGTGTCTAAAAAGAGATAAAAAGAGATTTGCACTTTCTCTTTGCAGTTTTGTGTAGTATTTAAAAAAAAACATTGCATTTTCAGAAATAGCCGTTCTTTTTTGTATTATTCTTTAAGACTGACGTGGCCCTCCAATCAGATGACGTTGGCCGAAGTGGCCCCCAGCTCATTTGAGTTTGAGACCCCTGTCATAGATTATTATGGCCATTATTTGAACAGTGAAAATAATAATAAAAGAGCTTTTGAACTTTAGTGTCACTAATGCTGATTATTCAATGATTCATTTGAATGTAAATATTTAAAATACTTTCACAGCAAAAAATATATATGCGATTAATTTAGATGAATTAATCACAGAGTATATAATTAATTCAATTACATGTTTTCAACAACATTGACAGCCCTAATACTTAGCCTGCTTTTTAGAAATTCTGTTGTCAGTTGCAAATGGATGTAAAGAGCCCTCTGTTGGTAGTTTCATGTATTTCATGTTAGATCCAGTAAGATTTGAAGACCAGTAGCCTCCTACTCAAACTCTTTGAAATGAATAGGACTTCTTAGCTTCTAGTATGCAGACTTGTTACATCTACACACACACACACACACACACACTCACACATACAGATGCCTAAACACAGAAACAGATATTCACACAGACACACATACTGGCACACAAGTACGTGTACACACACATATGCACAAGAACATGCACACATACATGCACTCACACACAAACAACTCTGCATGAAGTAAGCCCGGATTGACCATTGAGAGGCCATATAAGGCGCCTATACCCATTCATAGTTACACAGCCTGATCAAACCATATCAAAATTTAGCCTATACTCCTTCACAAAAAATTTACTGAGACAGCTTGTCCACTTGTCCAGCGTAATTGATGTAGCCTTCCTAAAACCATTAGGCCAGCTGTATCTGTTCAACTGTTAATGAAATTAAAGAGTAGGCCCAGAGCCCTATAGGCCTAGACTATTTAGGTGTTCAGCTGCATCGTCAATTACAGCCTGATCAGAGGCTTGGTCGCTGGTCTCATTTCAATTAGTGTTAATTGAGTAGGCCTATATATAGGGTACTGAAAGAGTTGTGAGTGCAAGGCTAGTACAGCTCCCTGGTTGTAGGCTACCACTTTTATAGATATGAGGCTTAAACCAAACCAGGGTGTTTTATTTTTGTGTCTCTTATGGTTTTACATTGGCCAAACATGTGGTATAAGCCTTGAAATAGTGCAAAAAGACGAGACACATCATGAGGAAAGGTCTGAGAATATTCAAACTGGGACAATTACTTTCGGCACAGGGAATATTTCACTGGGTCGAAATCTGGAATATGAGAGACGATATGTTGGAGAAAACACTACAGACGATGGCTCCGTTAACGTTCAAGCCGACGATCCAGGCCTGGTGGGTGGACAAAGCGGCACTCATGACTTTAGGGCCTGGGATCGTATGCGACCCAAGTTATTATGTACTAATGACCTCATGAAGTTCTCTGCACAAGGCCCTGGCTGTTCTTCACTCCAGTTAGACAGCGGTAAGAAAAGTATTGGATAACTTGTTTTTGTTTTACAGTGTACACAATAACTCGCTGTCGACATTAGTGGCCTAATTCAGCCGATTCCTTGCAGCCCTTTCACTTGCAGTGTTTGCATCAATAGCTTGAGACCAGACATTCTCTTTTTTTCTATTCAACAGGTGGCACACCTCTCTCACTACGCCAGCTGACTATCGAGAGTGTGGCTACTCTGTGACCAAAAAAAAAGGACTCAGCTTCTTGTTCTGGGCCTCATATTTGCTTCTCGCCATATTTTTTGATGGTTGTGATGTTATAAAACAGGTAGGCTATGGTTTTCCTGTCACATCAGAATTTTTTGTTTTTTATATTAATTTGTTTAATACTCTTTTTAGGAAGGCCTGTGAACAGTCCATTGCAGTAATCAACCCTGCTGGAGATAAATGCATGAATGAGTTTTTCTAAGTCATGTTGTGTTTTATATATCTGTGTGTGTGTTCGCGTGTGGGTGTGTTTGTGCATGCGTGTGGTATGTTTGTATTTATGTGTGTATGTTTGTGTGTGTGTGTATGTGTGTGCATACGTAGGTACTAAATTTACACATAGGCTATATTCAAGTATTGTGTGGCCCCCCATGATTGGAATTCCATGAAACTTGGCATGCATTCAGAGGGTGTCAAAATGATCCTTTGCTTCAAATTCTATGCCTGCACCTGTTAGCCAAAGGTACCTTGCTTTTTCATTTTTAACTAGGTGGCTATACATCAAACGAGTGGTTATGGGATGGGTTGACATGGCCCTGCCCCTTAAGACTAACCTGACTCCGCCAGATGGATTGCTTCACATTTGCTCGGCATATCCATCTGGAAACTTTCCGTTGGAGAACTTTAGGGAAGGGGCGAAAATACTGGTTAGCTGATTGGATAAACCATCTGTCTATCACTACCTATGTTGGTGATAGACAAACCAAATCAACCAATCAGGGTCTCATTTCTAGAAAAGTTAGCAACGACGTTGCTCAACCACCGTGGTACGACGCAACTTCCTCGATCAAACAATGATGTTGTAACACCTGTTTCCAGAAAGCATCGTACCTGTGTTGCAATTCCCTACCTCCGGCTTTTGAACACCGTAGTTCCAACAACATTGTTGATGTAGCGATACATATCATTGGAAACAGTGGCAACGTGTAATACCACACCCCCTAGAAATTCTCTGCCACAGCCTATGTCGACATTTTTCTAATTTAAACCAAAAGGGATTAATGCTGGTATTGTTATTGCCATCAGCAAAAACCTCAACCTATTAGAAGCGTATAAAACAGTTTACTTAATTTGGTATTTCCACGTGTCACACTAGTTCACCTACACATTGTCAGAAGCAAGAGGACAATTTCACTTCATAAGATAATTGAACCTTTAACGTTCAGACAACAAGTCCCCTGCTTTAGCCACTACACCATTAATCACTGTACTGTTTTAATAAGTCTGTGAAGATTATAACACTAGACTATCAAAAATCAAGTCAACACTCAAATGAACATAAATAGCAAGAATGAGCCCAGTAGGGGAGTCAGTCTCATAATGAAAATTAAGCTACAGCATAGATCAATCATTGAGTCACGAGATAAACAACCACCTTGGTTAGGTGCTCCGGACTCCAACTGGAACTACCAAGGAACGACACAAGTGCGACTGCCCAGGGGCAGTAGTTCAAATCACCAAACTTTTGCGATTAACAGTTCAAGCTATCCTTCCTAGAAACACCAAATGTAACAACGACGGAGCGAACTACGAAGGTTGCGACTTAAGTTAACCAACTACGCTTTCTAGAAACCCATTCATTACTCATTACATTAAAGATGCCTGTGAATTTTACCAAGAAAATAAAATAGGAATATCAAAAGTCAACTGGTAATGGAAGGGAAAGTGTAATAATTAACTCTGCTACAAAGGGAGCTCGGGAGCCAGCGTAGTTTCCCGGTCCCACTGTCTGGATCTCATCAAGAGGTGGACAAGCAGCCGAGGAGTGGGGCCAAAGGACTATGAAGACTGAATGTCATTACCGGTAATAGTAATACATGTGACCGAACAGCCATTATCCCTGTTGGTATCTCTCATAAAAGTAAAGACGTGTTGGACTGCACAAGCCCTGGGCCAGTGAGAACTTGCACTGCCCAAATAGGTTCCAAGCTGGGGCTTTATTGACATGGGGTTTCTGTCCTGTGATGGTGCATTGCAGGTGGTCTCTGAGCACGCATTCAATAATGTAGTCTCAGTTTTACCTCACACCTCACAACAACGGACATCAGGGCGCTACCTGAGGCACAGTCAGTTAAAACTAATGTAGAGTTTCAAGCCAAGGGCAGTGGCAAAATGTGCGCTTATGGACTAGGCTGGGGCCAGGCCCTGTTTCAGGTTCAGGATTTCATTCAAGCTTTACAGGGAAGACTGACATCATCTAGTGGTAGAGATGGGCATAAAAAAGATAAGCTTGACACCAGTTGTTAATAGTATGCTGCTGTGTTTATCTATAATCTAATTAAACACATAAAGCAGGCACTCAATGTTGGGACCATGGAATTCAATTATGATTTATTTATGGTGGCTAGGAAAATTAAACTAATACAAATGATCAAAGTGGGTTGATGGGACTTTCTAGTCCTCTTTGGCACTGCAGCAGTTCAGTTTCCTGATGAACTGAAAAAACCTACAAACAAAAGAATTTATTGAGTTATTGCAATTTCTATTACAACATCAATAACTTTGAAGTATTCAAAAAGGCTTTTTGTTAAGCTAACAGGTTTACATTTTACCCAACTTCTTGTGTCAGCTCATCAGCGACCTGAAGTCTAGTACATTCTTCAGAGATCATGTTAACTGTTTTGTGTGGTTGCAATCTCACCTCTCTTTAATGCTTCTCGTCTTTTTCCTCTCCTGCTCTACCACGCTGTCACCTGCTGCTAGGGACTCAGAGGACAATGTGCTGGTAGCCTCTGGACTTTGACCATCAGCATCCAGATTCACCATCAAGTGCTCTGCCACAGCACTCTGTGTCACAGACAGACAGACAGACAGACAGACAGACAGACAGACAGACAGACAGACAGACAGACAGACAGACAGACAGACAGACAGACAGACAGACAGACAGACGCTTGACTGTCATTAGGTTGCTGCAATACTTTTCCTTCAGCTACATATTTACTGTCTGCAGCAGCAGGCAGCAATTCTAATTGGCTAATATTGTCCAACTTCTGCCTGACACCAAAATATGTCCAACATCTGTGTAGATTACATACACCTTAAAACTCTATACCTATCCTGGGTTATACTGGTGAGGAGTGTGACATGGTTCTGATGGTCTGAATGTTCTTTCACCTGTGTGGAATGTTCTGAAACACTCTCTAGGTCTAGGTCCTCTTGTTTTCTCCTGCACTGGATGGGAGGCAGAGGGGCAACTGGGTTGCAGAATGCTCTCAGAAGGGGTGGATTCAAATGGGGGAGCTTGGCTGGCAATGGGGGTAGCTTGGATGGCAGAGGAGCTAGTTTTGATGGCAGAGGAGGGAGTTGTGATGGCAGATGAGGGAGCTTGGACGGCAAAGGAGGGAGTTGTGATGGCAGATGAGGGAGCTTGGACAGCAGAGGAGGGAGTTGTGATGGCAGAGGAGGGAGCTTGGATGGCAGAGCCAGTGTTGCAGCACTCTGTATTGTTGAAAGATAAATAGCATCTTGTAATTGACAATACAAGGGTGAAAGGCTGTACTTCTGATACTAATACTAAACTCATCTGCAAACTCGACAAACTGGGACTCAGTACCTACCTCTGCAACTGGCTACTGGACTTCCTCTGTCAGAGGCCCCAAGTAGTACGTGTTGGCAACAATACCTCAAGCAGCATCACACTGAGCACAGGGGCCCCCCAAGGCTGCGTGCTCAGTCCGCTGCTCTTCACCCTGCTGACGCATGACTGCACTGCAACCTACAGCAACAATCACATAGTGAAATTTGCTGACGACACAACTCTGGTGGGTCTCATCACCAAGGGCTTACGAGACTCAATACAGGTTGGAGGTCGACCATCTGACCACGTGGTGCA
Organism: Alosa alosa; assembly: GCF_017589495.1. NCBI lineage: Eukaryota > Metazoa > Chordata > Actinopteri > Clupeiformes > Clupeidae > Alosa > Alosa alosa. Next base: position 21,676,205 of record NC_063196.1, read on the forward strand.
GGGACAACAACCTCCTGCTGAACGCCAGCAAGACCAAAGAGATTGTTGTTGACTTCCCGGAGAGGTCACACCCAACACCTGCCACTGACCATCGACGGTGCTGTGGTGGAGAGAGCGAGCAGCACCAAATTCCTGGGGTGCACATCAGTGAAGACCTCTCCTGGACCACCAACACTGCATCACTGGCTTAAGAGAGCTCAGCCGCCTGTACTTCCCTGCGGAAACTCAGGCGCAGCAAGTGCTCCACCAGCCATCATGACCACATTCTACCGAGGCACCATTGAGAGCATCCTCTCCAGCTGTATCGCTGTGTGGGGCGGAAGCTGCACTGAATACAACAGGAAAGCCCTGCAGCGCATAGTGAACACAGCTGGAAGGATCATTGGTGCTTCACTCCCCTCCCTGAAGGACATTTACACCACCCACCTCACCAAGAAGGCGACCAAAATTGTGAGTGATGCAAGTCACCCCGGCCACAATCTGTTTGATCTACTGCCCTCTGGGAAGAGGTACAGAAGCCTGCGCTCCCGACACTACCAGACTCACCAACAGCTTCATACACCAAGCTGTAAGGATGCTGAACTCTCTCCCTCCCTCTCCCCCTCCACCCTCAGCTACATAACATCCTGGACATTGGACCCACAATGGCCGCCTGCACTACTCCACTTGCACACTTGAACACTTGCACACTTGTACACTTTACAACTTGGTGTTGTTGTCCTGAAAACACAACACTTCTGCTGCTCTTACATAACTTGCACCACTATGCCACTTTTATTTATTACTCAGGTCAAACAGAACTACCCAAGCCTCTTATTGGCCTGACTTTGCACTAGTTTTTTATTGACTGTCTATGCACAATTTCAACAAAATTTTGCTGCTCTTATTTTTTCATTATTATATGTGCCCTCTTATTTACTTCTATTTACTTACTTTTTTTTGTTTACTTGAATGTTATGTTTGTCTGTGGACTTAAAATTGGTAAAATATGTCTTGTCTTCACCGTGGGATAGTGAGAAACGTAATTTCGATCTCTTTGTATGTCTGGAACATGTGAAGAAATTGACAATAAAGCTGACTTTGACTTTGACTTTGACTAATGCACCAACAATATCTGAGATGAAATAACAGGAGCTAGGGTGTTCCTTTCCTCCACATCCACTATCATGTCCATAACTTATGAGTACTGTGCTATCTTAGGAAATTTTACATTAGGAAATAGACACTAATATTTTGACAAGATGGATCGAAACAGAACTGCATCTTTTTTTCAGTAACTCACAATGTTCTTGCGTCCTCCATTTTCTGCTGTATTCCAGAGCTGAGCGACTCTGGCCACTGCGTCTGTGCTCTGCTGCCTGGTGATGGTGTCCAAGTGTAAAACTTGCTCCCTCCACGTTGCCCACTCCAAGCTGTCCTCTTCACCCACTCCTCAAGCTCCACCATTCTCATGCGGTCCAGGGAATGTATTACCCTGGGTAGCTGAGCAATAGCGTCTTTGAGCATTAAACACTCTCCTTCTTCCTCTTTTTTGATGGGAGAGATGTTTTTTCCCCTCGTTTCTCCATTTCTCCACTTCCATGACCCGCGTCTCTCTACCCTCCAGCAGGACTGCTAACTTCCTCTCTCTTTCCCCCTGTCTGCTCCTCGTCACTTGCTTCATCTCTCTCCTCATGCTTTCTATGGCCACCTTCAAAGACTGTTCTTGGCCTGTTGCAGCATCCCGCACAACCTTCAGAGTCTCAGCCCTGAGGTCCAAATTAAGCTTTGGTGAGCTAAGGATGAAAAGTCTGTGAGGTTCTGAAGAACGACGCATGCGTTCCAGATCCTCGGCAGAAATGAATTTGGAAGTGAACTCAGTCAGGTCCTGCGAGTAAAATGTGAGGTGATCACTGATAAGTACTGTGATTCACATTCCAACTTTATCTAAGATAGGTTTTCTTTTTTTTTAATGTGTAATACATTTTCACAGTCTTACCCCACCGAAGTCCTCTGCACTGGATTTCACCTGAGAGGTTGCTTTTCCTTTGGCTGCTGGTGAATCACTGTTCACATGGGTCTAAAATAAACCAAGACATTTATATTTACCTATGCCGTTTTTCCTCTCTAACTTTTTCACAATGTTTAAGGTGAAATGGGTAGGCCTTTGTTATTAATCCAACTTATTATTTGGAAACACACAGTAGAGTATAATACGAAATATGGAGGATGTATAAAGTAATAAAAAGTAATAAAAGTAGGCCTACTATCTCCGAAATTCCCCTAAACTCACCATAGTGAAGACGTAACCTCTTGATTGGACAAAATGTGAATTCGCTATAGGATATGGCAGAACAACTCTCTATGCTATCTTTCCTCAATCGGTCTGTTTGTGTTGCTTTGCGCTCCATCCAGAACAGATGCATGGATTTTTAAGTGCGTCGTTTATGACGTGTATGACAGCCACATTATTGCGTAGTAGATAAGCAGTTCAATCGCGGTTTTACACACATACATGTTTGTTATTCATTGTTTTCCAAACTCGTCATTGTATAAATATTAGGCTGTTAGTTAATCAAAATAATAATTATATTGTAATATAATTAAATAATTAATAAATATAATATATAAATATCTAATAAATATAATATATAAAACATATTATGTGCTCATGAACTGTGACAACAGACAAAAATGTCCATATCCATAAAGGATAGTCTCAATTGGACTCGCAGGGACTCAAGTTGGCACTATTGTACAGTATAGCGGTCAGAGTAAGGGCGCTTTCATACCTATTTTGTTCCAAATCATGGGCTGAATCGATATAATTTTTCTTCATTGTCCCCTGGATTCGTTTGTGTTCACATGGCAGCATTTATATCGGAACAAATGATATAACAAACCCACGTGAGATAAATGTTGGTCTACAAACAAATCCTCAAGCGATTAAAATTTTCCCTGATTGGTAACATTTGACAGCTGAAGATAGGCCTACTATCCCGCAGTCACCACCTAACCCCACATTTAATGTGGGCTATTTAGAGCTCCTTATGTGTGTGTGTGTGTGTGTGTGTGTGTGTGTGTGTGTGTGTGTGTGTGTGTGTGTGTGTGTGTGTGTGTGCGCGCGTGTCCAAAGTCTAGGCTTCTCCCACTCTCTCCCGTTTTCGCGTGTAACACCGGTAAAGCTAGCCTAAGACATTCGCTTGAAATTCAAAATATGGGCTAGCTAGATATATAGAACCTTGAGGGGAAACGCTCCACGTTCCGATTAAAAAAGAGCCAGGTGTGAAAGCGCCCTTAATCAGGATTCAATTTTTATTCTTCTTAAATGAATACCAGTACCTTTCCGGAAATGTTGCCATCTTTGCTGCCACCTTTAGGGGAAAGTCCATAGGAGTCGATTGCCAAGTATGGGAGTAACACGCTCTGGAAATTCCCAATTTCGTCGCCGTTTAAAAAAAAAAAAACATAGTCCAGTATTTCTTTTGAAATTGAAATGAAGTTGTATGTTTTTTTTATTAAACGGCGACGAAATTGTGAATTTCGGCAATCGACTCCTATGGACTTTCCCCTAAAGATGGCAGCAAAGATGGCAACATTTCCGGAAAGGTACTGGCTTGATGAAATTCATTCTGGACTCTCTATCCGACCACATAAAGACCTAAGGGATACTTCGGTTTGGCTTTAGGGACCCTCTACTCACTACCACGTAAGTGTAATGTTGTTTGGAACTGTAGAAGAGGTATAAAAACAGCGTTTTGTAGCGTCGAAAAAATATGCCCTTCTCACTTCCACGCCAACGAGTTTTGACTAAAAACGGTAAAATGGAACTTTCTCAAAACACATCCGAATGACATGATTTTGATGTCAACTCAACGTATGTACTCCCAATCATCCGTAAATTGATCTAAAGTGCATTTTACTCCGGATAATTCCTTTAACGTTCAGACAACAAGTCCCTGCTATAGCCACTACTTTTTTTCAGCAACTCACAATTTTCTTGCGTCTTCCATTTTCTGCTTATTTGGTTTCCTCCAGGGCAGTATTTTAGAGCTGAGTGACTCTGGCCACTTTGTCTCTGTCTGCTCTGCTGCCTGATGATGGAGTCCAAGTGTAACTGTTGCTTTTTCCATGTTGTACTCCAAGCTGTTCTCTTTTTCCTCTCTCTTGTTGTGCTCTTTAAGCTCCACCATTCTCATGTGGTCAAGGGAATGCATCACCCTGGGTAGCTGAGCAATGTCTAGTCCTCTTTGGCACTGCAGCAGTTCAGGTTTCTGATGAACTGAAAAAACCTACAAATAAAAGAAAATGTTTCACTGAGTTATCGCAATTTCTATTACAACATCAATAACGTTGAAGTATTCAAAAACACTTTCTGTTAAGCTAACAGGTATAAGTTTACATTTTACCCAACTTCTTGTGCCAGTTCATCAGCGACCTGAAGTCTAGTACATTCTTCAAAGAGATCATGTTAACTGTTTTGTGTGGTTGCAATCTCACCTCTCTTTAATGCTTCTCGTCTTTTTCCTCTCCTGCTCTACCACGCTGTCACCTGCTGCTAGGGACTCAGAGGACAATGTGCTGGTAGCCTCTGGACTTTGACCATCAGCATCCAGATTCACCATCAAATGCTCTGCCACAGCACTCTTTGTCAAAGAGAGAGAGAGAGACAGACATACAGAAAGAGAGAGGAGCTTGACTGTCATTAGGTTGCTGCAATACTTTTCCTTCAGCTACATATTTACTGTCTGCAGCAGGCAGACTGGACTTCTAATTGGCTAATATTATCCAACTTCTGCCTGACACCAAAATATGTCCAACATCTGTGTAGATTACATACACCTTAAAACTCTATACCTATCCTGGGTTATACTGGTGAGGAGTATGACATGGTTCTGATGGTCTGAATGTTCTTTCACCTGTGTGGAATGTTCTGAAACACTCTCTATTAGGGTTGGATATCGGTTGGGTTTTATCCGATACTGGTGCTTCAACGGTTCTCAAACTAGTACTTAAAAAAACCAAACCAAACACACTTTGTCAAAAAACAATACCCTTTTATTTCCAGGGCCAAATTGAACACAATATTAACTTAAATCTTTAAGCAAAATAAATTCAAGTACCATATGGTAATAATACATAAACCAATATAAAATAAAAATTCACATTGATAAAACAATATTGTATCAAACAATATAATAATGCTGGAGATTACTACTCCCCCCCTAGTATTTCCTCCAGACATTATGTAAATGTGCTGTGTCTGAACGAGGAGTAGAACATGCGGTTAAAATTCACATCTAGTGACAGGGCGTGTTGGTGACGTTTCTTTCGTGCGTCCATGTGGTCGGATCTGACTTAAATGCCATTGTTATGATGGAGTGGCAAAGTGCTGTCCAGAAAATCTCCGACCTGGAAAGATGCAGACATCACGGAGCTACTGTCCATGAGGGCATACAACATTTTGATAGAACACCTGAAGGGAACGTTAGAGACACGTTAGCCTACAACTGCATGGCAGGAACAAACAAATTCAGAAGACTGAATCATCATAAGCAGAAGGCGCTGAAAAGGCAGTAGCCTACAGCGATGTCGTTGACGACAATAACAGGAGTATTTAATAAATTGTTAGCCAACACGGTTTTCTGTTCATTGAGTCTTCATGACCTGCTGAGCTCGCTGATATTTGCTGAGCATATATGCCTAGAGAAAATGAAAACGAAGAAAACCCAACTTTGTTCCAAGCTCCTTACGTAAATGCGACACATGGGGAGAGGATGCTTTTGGAAAAAATAAACCATGAAAAAACGACCAACTTCACTGTTATTAATGTTAGTATTTTGTTTGTTGCTTAAAAACGTTGTATGATCTTGAAGTCTTGAGTTAGCCTACTGAATTGGCTGGTAGCCTACCATAAAGTTTGTGCATGCTCTCTCTCTCCAACGCAAACCAGATTTGGGGTTCTATAGCTAATTCTGGTACATAACGTTGAAAACAGATAAATGTGTTTATTTGAAGCACACATACAAATACTGTAGGCTAGGTCAATTTCAAGTGCGCACTTACGTGACTAGCTTACTATTAGCCTATGCACAATAGATTTCTCTTATTTAGCCTACATAATGCATTATGCATGTATTAAAGTATGCATGTATAGTCTTTGCTGTTATAATGAAATCGAAATTACCCTGCCTGAAGATCGAAGAGAAATTCAGTGGCAGCAGTGGGAAAGAGTAAAGACTGTAGAAGAGGACCGCACATTCACACACTTCATAAAGAAAACACACACTCTTACATGGACTGAACTCCTGCTACTTCTGAACAGAAAACTTGATGCTCTCACAAAACACCAGTACATCTGGTTACATCAAGTAGCGCAGTGCAGAACTTTAAAGGAGACACTGTTTGAAAATGAGGCTGTAGACCAGGGGTGTCAAACTCATATTAGGTAGTGGGCCAGATTTGTTGGAATGAGACCTTGTGGGGGCCGTCACTGTCATGGTCATTATCATTTTTCTGCATGGGTATCAGAGTCATGATATCACTTATGAGCAAACAAGTACACAATAATGTACTGCTGTCATATACTGCTCTTTCTCTCTTGAAATGTCCTACTTCCATGTTGGTTTTTATCAGCTTCTTCCTTCATGAGGATGGTTTGTCGTGCTAGGTTTTATCAGTTTATCATATCATAGAGATATTGCTTATAACTAATTTTCCCTTCCTACCCAAAACATCTGGGGGGCCGTATGAAACCTGCTGGCGGGCCTGATCTGGCTCCCGGGCCTTATGTTTGACATCCCTGCTGTAGACCATTAGCCTGGGTTTTCCCATGCTGCCTTATGCGCGCGATTTTATTCATGCTGCTAGGCAGCCTGGATTCTATGGACTTCGTTTTCACCTCAACGAAGGAACCAATCACAGAACGGAGGGAGCAAGACGATGACGACACACCAAAGCCGTTATGAGCTATGTACAGACGCATTTGATAGACATTCGTAGTGCCCAATCAACGGCTCTGGGCATTCGTAAACCACGTTTCAAATATGAGAAAATTAATGTCTAGTTCCCAGACCCCATCTCAATGAGATGAGGTCTGACGTTAGCCAGGCTAGTAGAACATATGGATTTTTCTGAAAATTATGGCTGCAAACTCAGCACTGAAGTGCAAGCGTTCCATTTTGGAGGAAGCAGACAACAAGCCACCATTCACACAAGTGTGGTTTATACCAAAGAGGAGACCCAGTCCTACGCCACAATTTCAAATAGCCTGCGGCATGATGAGCAGGCAGTCTGGGCCCATCTGCAACCTGTTTTGGAAGATTTGAAGAAGAGAAATCCATTGGTGTCTGTGGTACACTTCATGAGTGACGGGCATTTAACCCAATACAGAGATAAGAAGAATTTCTATTTGATCAGCACAGTTCCCTTTCTCCTTGGGTTCCAGGAAGTTACCTGGAATTTTTCTGAAAAAAATCATGGCAAAGGTGCACCCGATGGTGTGGGTGGTGCGGTCAAAAGGTGTGCTGACAACGTTGTAAGAATGGGTGGAGACATACAGTGCCCAGAAGATCTATACAAAGTGTTGCAAGACAAGGAGTCTACAATCAAATTCTTCTGGATTGCGGACAGTGATGTGGCCAAGTATGATGAAGTGGTCCCTGAGAAGTTGCCTCCTGTTAAAAGCACACTGAAAGTTCATCAGATCACCACAAAGGTACCTGGAAAATTTTGGCACCGAAAAGTATCATGTTTCTGCTCCCGCACCAACACCACCTGTGTGCGTGATTCACAAACAGAGATTAATTTTAAAGGAAAATTCCAGTATTTAGCACTTTGAGTCCCTTTTCTGGTTTGTTTGGGATGAACTAGAGTGGTGGACACCGAAATTTTGACGATTGGTCCAGTCTCGACTTTTCTGACTAGTTTTGAATTGCCCTTGACTACTTCAGAGTGGCTGCCTACAGGCATGCACAAACATGTCCTTAAAACAACCCTTAACGTTCGTTTTCAAAACTGTGTGTAACCCAATGAATTGCCACTTCCCATTATGATGCGCAATAATTCCCTGGTGGCCCCTAGATGGGTGCACGAGATAAATGTTAAAAAACAACAACACGAGACAAATGTTATAAAACAACAACAGAAAACCGTCAACCGGTAAATGAAGAAGTAGCACTACGTCTGATGAGAGACGGAAAGAAAGATTGAGAAGAATTAAAATACGGACAACTTGGAATTTATAATAGATACTTGGAACTACGGACACTTGGATACTTAAACACGAACATTGGAAACCAATATAAAGATGCCCTTGGACATTTTCAGCCGGTTGGAAATTGGATTAATTTTATTTTTATGTTTTATTTATTTTATTTATTAATTTGTTTGTTGTCTGTCTTGTATGTCTTGGTGTCACGGGTACGCTGGCGATTACGTTGCTCCGTCCGGCATCTTTTGCGTTTGTTATCTCATAAATGTAGGCTAGTTCTATGTCTTGATGTCACGGGTACGCTGGCGACTACACCGCTCCGTCCGCTATTGTCTTTGTTAGTCTATGTGTCAATGACAATGTCTTATATGTGGAGCGCTTTGGGTTGCACTCTGTGCATGTTAAATGCGCTATACAAATAAAACTGACTTGACTTGTTAAAAGAACTGTAAGCTCTGGTTGCCGTTAGCCGCCGACTCAGGCTACATGGCGTCCATGGAAGCCATAGCAACCAAGCTAGACGTGGACAGATTTAACAACGCTGTCTGGCTGTCATGCAGCCTGGCTGCAATGACATTTATTAGACTGCTCCTACAGCAATATGCTACTGTTGTCATTCAAACTCAGAAATTAGTTATATTTAGTATTTATGTGTTATTGTTATGATAGAGATTAATAAATTAATAAGAAATCTGTACAATTTTGTACAGACTGGTTTTTGTTGTACCCCGAACAAACCCCGTTGCCTTGCCCTGGAACCCTTGGATTTACCTTCTGGATTTCCCTCATCATCCTGGATTTGAATTCATCATCACCATCTACATCAACTTGCCCCTTCCTTTTGGACTGCCTGTTAGGCAACATATCATCATCCCCTTACCCTTGTGATTGTGGTAGGATCTGGACATTGCACTTTGCACAAGTTGGACTGAATCATTTCCCCTTTTCATTTATTTTCTTTTCTTTATTATTTTCTTGAGTGCTTCGCATTTTGTTTTGGGTTGGGTTTTATTTTGTTTAATTTATAGTATACAATATTGGATAATACATTTTTAAGTAATAGATAATAGATTTTAGGTAATATAATATAAGGTTAGGATAATATATATAATAGTATGTGACCCTGCAAGGCGAAACCAGTCGTTTTGCGCACAGTGCTATTTTGAGAAAATCCACGATAAACAAACGTACAGGTTAAAATGTCATTCATGTTTCATGTTCATGTTTTCGCATAATTCGACGGTATACAGTCTACACTTTCATATTGTGAACAAATTTCACGGATAAACATACGTTGTGATTGTTAAACCCTTACTTTATTTAGGTAAAGATTCAACACATTAGCAGTCATTACCTTTGTCCACACCGTTATAAGGTTTTACGGTAGGGTACGGTAGAGCTCATTTACTCATTAGGCTACTCATTACTCGTTACTCAATGTGTCAGCTCTATATCGTTCTTGGCAGATGTAACTGAATGAATGCGAAAGACTTGCCTTTCAGGGCACGAACAGTCAAAAGCACAAACTTTTAGAAATATCCTGGCATCATTTTAGGGACCAGGAGAAGTTTTCCATTGAAGTAGGCTAGCACATTTTAAAAGTAGGCTAGGCTATACACAATCTGTGTACACAGAACTTCCTCTCCCCTTACTTCCCCCGTAATACATTAATTATAGCCTGGCCTTGGCCTGTCTACGTACTTTCGGTCGATTTCTTTTCCCTACAGTACTCCGTCTGGAATAGGTTGATTCACGCTCGTTTATTTCGGCAGTTGGGCAGCCGACCAACCAGCGAACAGAGGGCGTCCCTGAGAGCGATTACGTACTCAGGCATGGTGTTTAGCTACGTCCCCGCCCCTGAAGCAGATCGCTTGGAATACATCAACGTAGGGAGCGAAAAGGGCTTATATTTATGAAATCTTTGAGCAAATGTGAATAATAGTTTAGCATATTAACAGGAGTGTCATGAACGAAGTGGAGTAGGATGTTATATCGTCAGCTAAACTTTAGTCATAGATTTTGTCACTTGAAATAGGCTACGAACGTACTTGAGTCAAACTCTAGTTTAGTAGGCTACATGGTCGCGTCAAAATCACTATTTTTCAAACACTAAGAAGGCTCGACATAACTTGAAACTTTGATCGAAGCATCATCAGTGTCTCTACATATGAACTCGAGCATTAAGAACATTATTCGTGTACACATAGTTTACTAAAAAGAAAGATTTTGGACAACTCACTCCTTGCAAGATGGCAGCGAGCAGAAAAAACAAGTGAGTTGTTCAAAACCTCTCTTTTAGTAAACTCTGTGTACACCAACAATGTTCTCAATGCTCGAGTTCATGTGTAGAGACACTGATGATACTTCGATCAAAGTTTCATGTTGTGTCGAGCCTTCATAGTATTTGAAAAATAGTGATTTTGACGCGACCATGTAGCCTACTAAACTAGAGTTTGACTCAAATAGCGATTTTGACGCTATTGTATCAAAAAAGTAGTAGCCCTATAGGAATCCCATTCAAAAGGTCATTTCACCCGAAAACGACAACGCATACAAGCTTAAAAGTGGCGCTTTGGACGTACTTATGCATTATGAAAGTTTGACTTACATAATGGGTACATTCACAAAACACTATACGATGCATTTTGGCGAGAGTTACGCAGATGAAACGTGGGATTGTTTGCTGATAAGATGCACCCGTGCTTGTTATGGGCGTGCTGCAGAGAAACTTCTCTGTATGACGAAACGCCGGTTGTTAGTGATTGGTTCAAAGGAACTCTAATGATTTTAAACCTCAAACTGTGCCCTCCCACCCGGAAATAAACGAACGCCTATGGATCTAGGCCAGACTCTCTGCGAAGTCAGAGAGTCTGGTTTCCAGGCTACATTAATTATATTCTATAGTGACACCTTGGGCGTGTCTCATTTCAGGGGCTGGATGCTTCGGAGCATTCGTGCTACCAAGCACTAGTCTTCTGTGACCGCAGAGACCGGACTTGGCTGGACCAACGGTTTTTCTAAATGAGACGGTCTAGCCCACAGTGGAATTCCCAAATGCGTCACTTTAAGAACACAATGTATCCCGCTCGTGAAAAGACGCTAGGTCTACTCCTTATTAATCGCTGCCAGCACTATTTAAATTTAGCCTAATTAATCATTTGTATTTTAATAACTTATTTTAATATCGTAGTCATGGGTCCAGAGATTGTCCTGTTGTTTTTTTTTTATTACATTTAATTATCGAGGAAATGGGGAATGAACAGCGCCAGAGATGAAGAACAATTTTTCTTCGCCTAAGAGAGGACAACGATAATCAGGTAAAATATGTGAATATGTAGGCTACTTAATAACTTGTGAAGACGTAGGCCAGTGTTTCTCAAACTTTTTCAGACCAAGGACCTCTTAATCAATAAAAAAAAACCTCACTGACCACCTAGCTAAAAAAAAAAAGAGTAGACCTACTTAAATAGTTACTTACACAATAGGCTTACTCACTTAGCACTGAGCCACGTTGCTTATTTTCTGTGCACCTTGCTTGTGTCAGAGGATTCATATGATTTAAACTGGCATAACTTACATAGGCAGCGTTGCAGAACTGTTTGGATTTACATACATGTTGGTTCAATATGGCAAACAACTCATCTATATTATATTTTACCATGTCTGCTCGCGGACCACTTGGGATAGCTTGCGGACCACCAGTGGTCCCCGGACCACACTTTGAGAAACACTGATATAGGCTACTTATAGCCAACTGTACATCGATGTTAACGTCTAGAAATCAGAATAAGTTATGCGGTTGTGTAACATGTCAACGAATAGACCATGGTTGGTTATAACTAACTATTAACGTTGCCTAGGCCTACTGTCAAATGTTTAAAAACTGTAACCTTATTCAGTAGCCTATTGGAGAAAAGTAGGTTTACTGCACCTTCATTAGGCCTAGCCTACTACAGGCACTGCCTAGTGCTACTATGAAACATATTTAAGCAACATAATTTAATGTTGGCCTATTGTCAGTAAAACTCTTACCTTGCTGGTAAAATAAAAGTAATCAACAGGATGGTTTGATGTAGGCCTGTAAAGGACAAGTTGTTAATAGACTTGTTTGATTAACACTTTTTTTTCCCTCTGCTCCCTAAAACAGATTGGACCAATCATGTTCTGCAGGATAAACCTAAGCGTCCCTGTCCTGCAGAAATGTTTCAATGGGGAAGACACCAAACCAGACTTTCGGCTGAGCAGGGAGGCCCTGGCAGTGCTGCTGGACCTCCTTCAACAAGAGCGAAGACACGGATGGGGTGCCACAATTGAGACCCTTGTTTTTTTGTTTTGGATTGCCTGTGGGACATCGTACAGGGTGGTCGCCAGAGCATTTGTGATGCCACGATCAACTGTCCACCGCATCGTCCACCGAGTCACTGAGGAGGTGGTGGCCATTTGCCACAAGGTCATCCACCTCCCGAAGACCCCAGAGGAGCTGGAGGCAGTGACTCTGGGATTTGCAGGGCTGGCTTGACACAGAGTTTTCCAGCAAGCTGCTGGAGCAATCGACGGCTGCCATGTTCGCATCAAGGCACCAAGCGGCCCTGATGGTCAGTGCTACAGGAACAGGAAACTGTTCCCATCCATCATCCTGCAGGTCGTGTGTGACCATCAGGGCCGCTTCATTGACACCTATGTGGGCTGGCCGGGGTCGGTCTACGACTCACGAGTGCTCCGGTACAGCCCGCTGTATAGGCAGTCAGTGTATCCTCCTCCAGGGCACTTCATTTTGGCTGACGGTGGGTACCCGTGCCTCCAACACCCACTCCCCCTCATCACTCCCTACAAAAGGCCGGTACAAGGTGTGGGAGCTCAGCGTTTCAACAGGCATCATTCCAAGGCACGCTCCATTGTAGAGCATGCCTTCGGAGTGATGAAGAACAAGTTTAGGACTATCTTTCAGCAAACGCTGATGGTGCACCACACCTTTGTGCCGCACGTAAGTTCTCAATCTCTTTTTTTTTTTAGAACAAAAGTAGAAAAGTCAATCAACCAAGCTGATTTCAAATTACACTTTTTAACCTCAACTTTGTACCATTTCAGGTCATAACAGCATGTGCCATCCTCCACAACATCTGCCTTGGGGCTGGTGAGATCGTGCCCCAGGAGGATGTGCCTGTGGAGGATGTGGCCGAGGATGAGGGGGAGAACGGTGTGGAGGCTGTCAGTGGAGCACGCTGGCGGGACCAACTGTCAGCTGAAGTGAATGCCCTGGAGGAGGAACCTGTCCACGCTAGAGGTAAATTACAAATGTTGTTTAATTGAGATTTCTTTATATTACATGTTTTGTGAAAATTGAGTAGAGTGTATATCTTGATTACATATCTTGTATCTTGCCACAAACTCTTAGACATGGCAGCCGTCGATTGAGCCAGCCCTGCAAGACCGGTGGGTGGACGATGCAGTGGAGAAATGCATCACGCTCTGGAGACCACCCCAAGACGATGTCCCACTATTGTGGCACCCCATCCAGGTCCAGCAGCACCACGAGGACCTCCCTGCTCAGCTATTGTATATATTGTATGTAGTCTTAATCTTAATTAATAAATAATAATTAACTCATTCATTGGATAAAGAAAATTGTCCAAGTAATTATAATTAATATTAATCAAAACTAGAAAAGCATTTCCTGAAGGAAATACAGTGCATGCAAAGTTGTTGCTGGGTTGGTTGCTAGGGTAATTATAGTGGTTGCTATGCTATAAAGTGGTTGCTAGGGTAATTATAGTGGTTGCTATGCTATAAAGTGGTTGCTAGGCTGTTGCTAGGGTAATTATAGTGGTTGCTATGCTATAAAAGTGGTTGCTAGGTTGTTGCTAGGGTACTTAAGGTGGTTGCTAGGCTGTTGCTAGGTTAATTATAGTGGTTGCTATGCTATAAAAGTGGTTGCTAGGTGGTTGCTAGGCTGTTGCTAGGGTAAATATAGTGGTTGCTATGCTATAAATGTGGTTGCTAGGTTGTTGCTAGGGTAATTATAGTGGTTGCTATGCTATAAAAGTGGTGGCTAGGTTGTTGCTAGGATATTTAAGGTGGTTGCTAGGCTGTTGCTAGGGTTATTATAGTGGTTGCTATGCTATAAATGTGGTTGCTAGGTTGTTGCTATGCTATGAATGGAGAGAGACACAGAGAAGAGGTTCCATAGAGTCCCGAAGTGTGACGTAGCGTTTCCATGACGGCAGAATCACTGGATCTAAACAAACTTTCGAAGTGGCATAAATAGCATTGAATGTAAACATGTGGCATCATCTAGCTAATAAAAATAAATATATCCATTTAAACGTGTTTTACCTGCTAGGCAGCAGCTTAGCCACATAACACGGATTCCCTGGCAGAAAGAAACAAAATTCCAGTGGATATTTCACATCTTCTCAAAGACTGGCGGCTGTTAAGAGCGACGTTTTTTGCCAAAAAAATAAAGCCAAAACAGGTCCGTGAATTTAAAGATTTTAACCGCATGCTGTGAAGTGACATGCAGGTCTCTTTTACGGAGGAAACCCATGTCAAGTCAAGTCAAGTCAAGTTTATTTATATAGCACATTTCATTCACAGAGGTCATTCAATGTGCTTTACATAAACAAAACCAAATGATAATAACAAATAAAAGCATAGAAGGGCAATATAGTCAAAGAATAGTTAAAAGGTAAAGATCATAATAAAAAGAAAACATAAAACACAAGGTAAAATCATTTAAAAATAAAGAATAATTAGTAAGCAAAAACGAAGGCAAAAGTAGTAAAAGACAAAGTAGAATAATTATTGAGGCAGATTCAGAATTTGTAACTCGGCACAGTTAGCAGAAAGCGTCTGAGAACAGTTTGGTCTTAAGTCTAGATTTAAAACTGGCTACATTTGGGGCCTTTTTAATGTCATCCGAAAGTTGGTTCCACAGCTGAGCCGCATAGCAGCTAAAAGCTGCTTCACCATGTTTAGTTCTAACTGTAGGTTTTACTAGCAGGTTTTTCACCTGGGACCTGAGAGGACGAGAAGGTGTGTACTGCTGAAGCATGTCTGACAAGTATTTAGGTCCTGCTCCATTTACTGATTTATAAACAAGCAATAGTGCTTTAAAGTCAATTCTGTGACTTACTGGAAGCCAGTGCAAGGACTTAAGAATTGGAGTAATGTGGTCAGTTCTTTTAGTTTTTGTTAGAGTCCTAGCCGCTGCATTTTGTATCACCTGAAGCTGTTTAATAGTCTTTTTTTAGGAAGGCCTGTGAACAGTCCATTGCAGTAATCAACCCTGCTGGAGATAAATGCATGAATGAGTTTTTCTAAGTCATGTTTTGACATCAGCCCTCTGAGTTTGACAATATTTTTGAGGTGGTAAAAAGCTGATTTAGTTATCGCTTTCATATGGCTGTTGAAATTTAGATCACTGTCAATGAATACACCAAGATTTTTAACAGTATCCTTTGCCTTCAACCCTTTTGTGTCAAGGAGAGTGGCAACCCTAAGTCTTTCCTCATTTTTACCAAATATAATTACTTCAGTTTTTTCTTTGTTCAGCTGAAGAAAATTTTGAGACATCCAGGTGTTGATTTGTTCTATACACTGACACATAGATTCAAGAGGACCATAGTTGTTTGGTGATAGAGCTAAGTAAATTTGTGTGTCATCTGCATAGCTATGATATGAAATCAAATTATTTTGAATGATTTGTCCAAGTGGGAGCATATAGAGGTTGAATAATAGTGGCCCCAAGATCGACCCCCTGGGGAACACCACAGGTCAAGGACGTTGGTGTTGAGGTACAGTTTCCGATGGCAACAAAGAAGCTCCTTTCTTCAAGCACTCTGACCCTGAGCACGGGGGCCCCTCAAGGGTGTGTGCTCAGCCCCCTGCTCTTCACACTGCTAACACATGACTGTACAACCACTCACAGTTCCAACCATCTGGTGAAGTTTGCGGACGACACAACACTGGTGGGCCTCATCACTAAGGGCGATGAGGCTCACTACAGAGAAGAAGTAGACCTGCTGGCTAAATGGTGCAAAGACAACAACCTCCTGCTAAATGTCAGCAAGACCAAGGAGATTGTTGTCAACTTTCAGAGAGGCCACAAACAACTGCCACCACTGTCCATCGACGGAGATGCTGTGGAGAGAGTGAGCAGCACAAAATTTCTGGGGGTACACATCAGCGACGACCTCTCCTGGACCACCAACACAGCATCACTGGCGAAGAAAGCCCAGCAGCGCCTCTACTTCTTGCGCAAATTGAAGAAGGCAAGTGCCACACCTCCTGTCATGACTACATTCTACAGAGGGACCATTGAGAGCATCGTCTCCAGCAGCATCACAGTGTGGGGCGGAAGCTGCACAGATCAGAACAGGAAGACCCTCCAGCGCACTGTTAACACAGCTAAGAGGATCATTGGAGCACCACTCCCCTCCCTGCAGGACATTTACACCACCCGCCTCACCCGCAAAGCACTAATGATTGTCAAGGATACAACCCACCCTGCACACAAACTGTTCAGCCTCCTGCCCTCTGGAAAGCGGTACAGGAGCCTCCGCTCCCGCACCACCAGACTGGCAAGTAGCTTCATCCACCAAGCAATCAGGATGCTGAACACTCTACCCACTCTCCCATCACTGACAGCCCCCCCCCCCCCCACCAGCCTGCCAGGAACCTAGGAAACTAGGATCCTGTCTACCCTAACCCCCCCCCCCCCCAACACCGCCCTGTGGAACTGCACTGTGACTGCGCAGCCTAACGTGTTGCTGCTTCACATCAAGCCTGATATACTTGAAATTACTGCATACTGCATATCAATGTAAATATACAGGTCACACAAGCACAAGTTTAAACTTCATGTAACTGTTAAGACTATATAAATATACAACACAACTACCTCTATTTTTTTTTTTTTTTTTTTTTTTTTTTATATATATGTCCTATATTTCTATTTTGATACATACATGTTCTATATTTCAGTCTTGCACTTTAATTTAATGTTTATTGTCTATGGCTATGTCTATAGTATGTCTATGTCTGTATTTAAAGCATGTCTATGTCTGCATGGGAAAGTAAGAAACGAAATTTCAATTCTTTGTATGACCAGTGCATGTAAAGAAATTGACAATAAAAGCCGACTTGACTTGACTTGACTTCTTGTAGATATGATTTTAGCCAGCTGATAACTATGCCTGTAAATCCAACCCAGTGTTCTAGTCTGTGTAGTAAAATATTGTGATCAACAGTGTCAAATGCTGCACTAAGGTCCAGTAGCACTAGGACTGATGTTTTACCTGAATCTGTGTTGAGGCGTATGTCATTGGAAACTTTAATGAGAGCTGTTTCAGTGCTGTGATTTGCCCGAAAACCAGACTGAAAGTAATCAAAATACCCATTTGATGTTAGGAAGGTGGTTAATTGATTAAAGACTACTTTTTCAATAATTTTGCCAATAAAAGGTAGATTGGATATGGGCCTGTAATTGTTTAGCATGGAGGCATCCAGGTTATTCTTCTTGAGAAGTGGCTTTACAACAGCTGTTTTCAGTGACTTAGGAAAAGTGCCAGACAGCAATGATACATTTACAATTTGAAGGACATCCGCCGCTATGAGGTGAAAAACAGTTTTGAAGAAATTGGTTGGCAGAGTGTCTAAGACACATGTGGAAGGGCTGAGATTCTGTACCGTTTTTTCAAAAATAATACATTTTGCTAAAATAAAACTCTGTAGTCACGAATTTGATCGTGTTGGTATGAATATATGTTGTAGTATGTGATTCCTACAGTGTAAAAAAAATATACTAACATCTTAGAAACGTTGTAAAATTATTGAAATTGATTAAGAAAGCCACCGCTATGGTGATTTCTAATGGTAGATTGATTTGTTTAGATCCAGTGAAATTGCTGCCTTGGCAACGCTACGTCATGGCTTCGGTATCTATTGAAGTTGCTGCAGGCAGTCAGTGAGAGAGCACAGGTGCAGTTGATTGCATTCTAATTCTTTAATAGCCTATTATGATGTCATAAAGCCAATGTTAAGTCTATGGAGATTTTAAGTTTAGTTTTTATTTAATATCTCAAAAAGTAAAAGTCGTAGAAATATGAAAAGTCATAGAACGAAAATTTGCAGCAAACGCTACATGTCGAAGTTTGGTTCAAGCCAAATTAGGGCCTGGAAGAATAATAATAATATGTCGGAAGAAGCCAAAGGAATAACAATAGACAATGTACTTAAACTGTTTTCGACCAGTCTCTCCAAAAGAGAGAAGAGCCTCTCCATTCTCTCCTTGCCGTCTTTCTCCCTCCTCTCCTCAGCATCCCTCTGCAGCCTCATGTCCTCCCTGATGAGCTCCATGAGGTCGTCCCCTTTCCTTTTCTTGCTAGGCCTAGCCGCCTCCTCCTCCTCCTCTTCATTACCAGCCCCACTTGGCCCTGGTTTGTCCTCAGGGATTGAGGCGATTAGGACAGGAGGCTGAATGGATGGCCACTGTCCTAAAACCTCATCCATGAGGACAAACCAGGGCCAAGTTTCTGCAGTGGGTTTCCCCCCAACCCCCTCACCACTCCCTGGGTACTTGCAATCCTACCTTAGAAATCAAGCATGGCATTCAACAACAGCAAAACAAATTCCAGCAAACCTGTATTTATTTTCAATTTGAACATCATATGTTACATTTACATTACATTTTATGACTTTTAAGTGTGCATAGGGTGTGTTATATGTACATACTTTATAATTTTTTAAAAATTGTCCCACTTCTTTTTAGCTTGTAAAGGCTTCACTTTGTCCGCCAGCCCCAACTTCTCCAGCAACTTCCTAAGAACATACAGAGAGGCAGAGAGAGAGAGAGAAATAGAAGACACTTATCTTAAGGGTTCAAAGTTGAAAGGTAGTTAAATATGACAGGGGGCACATCACCATCCATTGGTTACACTAGCTCATTATCAGAAAAGCCTGGATCAATATCACTACACCATGAGGACTAAATGGTCAAGTAAGTGAAAATAGAAGTGGGCAAATGGGCTATTGTGGACTTACCCCCATCCCACACTCGCGGAGAACTTGGCACCTGTAAAAAGGTGCTCCATCTCCCCCCTCAGCTTTATAAAAGCCTCAGTATTTTCTTTGCTCCCTAACACAAGACAAGAGGTCAGGTGAGCATTTTTGTTCACAACAGTAAAGTAGGCCTATAAGGTTCTGTTACAATGCGGCTACAATTGGCTACTACTTTGGGTTAATGTAGCATAACACCAACGCAATCGGTAACGTTAGCCTACTGCAGAGGTGTAATTTAACGTTGACGTGGAATTTCCCACACCAGTTACCAGTCTGCAGTAGCCTGTTCCCTTGGTAAGTAATGTCTGATGAGCTCCACTAGATAGATAGATAGATAGATAGATAGATAGATAGATACTTTATTGATCCCCAATAGAGGGAGAGCAGCTTCACAGAAGAGAACTTCTGACGGCAAATTTGAGGAAAAGTTGGTAAACCACCCTTCTTACCTAATTTGAGGGTGCTGATTCTGAATATTTTGTCTACCAAGCTCAATTCTGAGTTCTAAGCCACATAATCAGCATTTTAACATAAAATAGCGTTTTTCTTTGCTTATTTTTCCCTAAATTAGGTTGTTTTCAAATGTAATCACTAAAACCAAATAAAAGTGTTTTCTAAATACACTAAATACATGTTTGAGCATTAAAGAAACCATACTATAGTTTATTAATGTATTTAATGGGAACATGATTACAGTTAACATGTAATAAACTCGGAAATTCTAATCCAAACACAACCATATTTTTATTGCTTACATAGTGAGTTACTCATGTGGTGTTTAATGCATTTCATCACAATAACAAGTTGCACAAATAACCTTCAACTCAGAATATATCCTACAGTACATATGAACTTAGATAGCGGGAATAAGCCTAATGCAGAACTGCATCTACCGTCAGCAACAACCGACAAGTAAAAAACATTTTACTTCTAGTAACACTGGATTTGGTATGTGTGCTTGCCTCCATACTAGAGATTGATAATGTGCTCTTATATGCCATTGAGCAGCATCACTTGTTGGTGGTAGAGCCTCCGATCCTCGACATCTAGAAAACAGTGGCTCAGGCATAGTGTGATCACGATACCAAAATTATGACTTCGATACAATACCTGACATAAATATCTTGATACTCGATACTGAAACGATATCCAAATATCTGGAAAAGAAAGGACGCAGGCCTCCTCCAAGTCTATTGAGTCATTTGTGTTGAATTTGGTGCACTTTTGGTCAATTCTGGGTTTTAAACTTAAACTTCCTAATCTTGTGTGTGATTAAGTCTTTTATTGTTTGTTATAACTCATTTATATTGTGTGGTGTTTTGGCAATAAATTACCTTTAAATAGCCAAAGTAGGCTAGATCAAGGTCAGTGATCAAATTAGTACTCCCAGTGTAATTTAATAAGTATGTTTCAACCACTCAGGTCTTAATCAGATAGGCCTACACCATTATCTGTTGCAATATCTGTGTGCATTCCTACATTAGGTCTATTTCTTTGATAATTAACATCATTTGCTACCACATAACAAATACCAAATAACAATACAAAAGTTTCTTACAAACTTTCCTGCATACTTCTTAAATGTGCTGCAGTCAGATGGGTGTCCTAAAGACATAACTAGATCTTGAGCATCTATTACCAGTGTTGAATGAGCAGTTTTTGCAGTGATCACTACTGGACAATCCACATTGCTAGACAGCACTTGAGTGAGGATAGACTTATTTCCACTTCACAAATAACCATTGGTATCTGCAATAGCTACAGTACAGGGACATTAATCAGTTCATAGCTAAGGATTTGTCCTAGGTCCACTTCCCTTTCTGCATCATATGCAGTAATGATGCACTGAAGAACATTTCTTTTTGTTGCACTATGAAGGATATCTTGTCTAAATTTGTTGTTAGCCGGTGTTTCCAGCTAAAACAGCTATTGCCCAACAGATTAACATCCAGCTTGACTCAACTTCACTGACCCCAACTAGATTGTCACGTAACTTGGGCGTTGTAATTGATGACCGACTTAACTTCTCTGAGCATGTAGCTTCTATTGCAAAATCATGTCAGTTTATGCTTTACAACATTAGGAAGATCAGACCTTATCTAACACAAGATTCCACACTTCTTGTTTAAACCATGGTCATCTCCAAGCTGGACTATTGTAATTCACTATTAGTTGGCTTACCCGCTTGTGTAATAAGATCATTACAGCTGATTCAGAATGCTGGAGCACGCCTGGTCTTCAATCAGCCTAAGAGGACACATGTAACTTGTCTCCTAGTTACTCTCCACTGGCTCCCTATAGTAGCCAGAATTAAATTTAAATCTCTCACTTTGGCCTATAGGACACTGACTGGATCTGCTCCTAGTTATTTTAATTCAATAATCAAGGCATACATCCCCAACCGCCCACTGCGGTCTTCTGATGAGCGTCTGTTATGTCGACCAGTCATAAACATTAGGTCTAATTCAAGACTCTTTTCCTCAGTGGTTCCATGTTGGTGGAATGAGTTGCCCAGTGCTCTCCGTTCCTGTGGTAGTTTTGGGTTGTTTAAGAGGGGTCTAAAGACATTCCTGTTCAACATACACTTAGTTCTTTAAGTGCTTCTTATGCGTTATGGTTTGTATAATATTGTTTTATTTCCATTACAGGGCTCTACAGTGCGCCCATTTCACTCGCACATGCGAGTAAAAATGGTGGCGTGCGTGTGCAAAAAAATATTTAGGCGCACTGGTGCGAATGAGTTCTAACCATGTCAATGTTTGTCTACAAAATACACCGCAACATCGAGAAACATTACTGGTGCAAACCATAGAATCACGTTGCGAATGCAGCATAAAAACTACACCTCCCATCAACGTTAGCAGTTTCGCGTTGTGACTCGCTATTAATCGCTTCTATCAAATCCAAGAGTGCGCAGAAAAAGCGGAAAGTTAAGACTAGCCAGCCAAGATGCAAAGATTGAAGAAATTAGTTCTTCTATCCACCGAATTCATCGGATATAGGAGGAACAGGATGAGATTCTAAGAATGTAGTGAGAGAAGGAAAGGTAACCTAACATGCCTTTTAGCCCAGCTGACGTATTGGCTGCAATATGCAAAATATAGCTGTAGCGAACAGGCACAAAAGTAGCCTCCCGTAATACTCCCATTTTATTCAAACGTAGAACGCTACTGACAACTCCAGGCTTCCACGCATGCTTGTTTGTTTACACCGAATACAAGCTGAAGTGCAAAACGAAAGTAGGCCTTGCCTTGCCCCCCCAATGCAGATATTTCAAATAAAAATAAAAGGATAAAAAAATATATCCTTGATAGCCTATGTTGGGTTTTGTGGAAGAGAAAATGGACTCTTTTAGTAGTAGTATTAGGCAGTATGTAGTCAGATAGGTCACCATGGACATATTTGGATTAGCTACAGATGGATTCACAAATAAATAAATTAGCCTACATTTGGCAGGATACTTGATATACAGGCTAAATGCAAATATGACAATGTATTATATTATTTTATATTAACAAAATGTAGGAAAATAGAACAGACTGAAAATAAAGTAGGCACTGATATTTTTTTCCTGTAGCCTAAATGTTGTCAGTCATTCTTAATATTCGCAATTGGTGCACTGGCATGTTTAACTGTTAGCTGCAGTGTAATGTTAGATTATGTGTTGGTTAAGTACAGAACTGACTGTGCGCCCAAATTTTTGTCTGTGCTCCTAAATTTTTTAACTTGGGCGCACAAGTGCTCCTGGAAAAAAATGTTAGTGTAGAGCCCTGCATTAGGCTGTTGATTAATTTGACATTATTATTTATTATTGATATTCTCCTCAATATAGTCTTACAATGTCATTGTTTTTTATATTATTGATTGAATGGACATTATTGTTTATTATTGCTTTTCCCCTCATTTTCATGGCTTATTTTATTAGGCTATTGATTGAATTGACATTGTTGTTTATTATTGCTATCCTCCTTATTGTAGTTTGACCAACATTCTAATCTGTTCTATGGAGTAAAACTTGTCACCTTAAACCGAATTTGAATATGAATTTGAGCAATTGTATAGGAAAAACGAATTTGAATAGTATATGTTGAAACTGAATTCATTAAATTGGAACTGAATCCCAGTCAACTTGAAATTGAATATAATATTTTCATATAATATATAACTCATTTGCTCTGATACATAAATTGTCCTGACTGAAAATTTCACTCTTGGAATTTTTACATTCAGTTCTCACAATTCAGTTTCAAAACGTGAAATTCAATTTCAGTCTACCGAGACAAAAACAGCTGGTAGCTAAGGAAGAGCAATCGAGTGCAGAGCTATTGTGATCACGTGACTAGTGCCGAGTGCGAAGCCAGAGAATGTCTAATAAGTAAACGGGCTCTGGCGAAGCAAAGAGCATAGTGTGGGCACTGGTTATTAGTGGTTATTAGATCTGCACGATTCATAAAACACATTCCGATTGTAGGCCTACTGTCTTACCTACCGTTTATGTAATTTTAAACAAATAAAACATCTGTTGCAGTATTATTTCAAACTTCTAGCTTGTCAAGCCTTGAATTACAGAACTAGCCTAGGCTACCCAGCCATCAAACATCGATGTAGCTGCTAGCCTACTTACCTAACGCTACCGTTTTTGTAATTTTAAACAAATAAGAAATGTTTTGCAGTATTACATCTAAAACTTCTAGCCTGTCAATCCTTGAAATACAGAACTACCCAGCTAGCAATCAAACATCGATGTACTGTCTTACCTACCGTTTTTGTAATTTTAAACAAATAGGCTAAAACATTTTTTGCAGTATTACATTTCAAACTTCCAGCCTGTCAGTCCTTGAAATACAGAATTACCCAGCTAGCCATCAAACATCAATGTACTGTCTACCAATTGCAGTAGGCTACTACATTGCAAACTTCTAGCCTGTCATTCTTTAAAATGTCATGGGCATAACTTTCTCTCGTTTTCGTTTTTCCTACTCAACTACTGCTCTATTTCTTATCCTGGACTGCCACCTACTGGATAGAAAAGGCAACAACCTAGTATGGGAATAAAAATCTACATGTTTGAATGACCACAAAGGACAAATCATTACCGTTTTCTTACGTTTAAAGCCACTTTTGTAATACTATGATGTGTAGGCTACCTTTATTTGCTTCCAATTATGGTTACGCTTTTGTCCAAAGCAACATACAAATACAAAACAATATAATACTTAAAATTTAACAGGGAACAAATTAAGATGTTGGTCAGACTATAATAGAGAATAGCAATAATAAACAACCATGTAAATTCAATCAATAGCCTAATGACACTAAACAATGAGAAAAAAGGGAAAATAGCAATAATCAATAATGTACATTCAGTCAATAATATAATAAAATAATAGCATGGTAACATTATGGAGAATATCAATAATAAACAACAATGTCAAATTAATCAACAGCCTAATGAAAATAAAACAATACTATACAAACCATAACCATAAATGAACTAAGTGCATGTTGAACAGATGTGTCTTTAGACCCCTGTTAAAAGACACAAAACTATCACAGGAACAGAGCAACTCATTCCACCAACATGGAACCAATGAGGAAAAGTCTTGAATTTGACCTATTACTGGTCGACACAACATACGCTCTTCAGAAGGTCGCAGTGGGCAGTTGGGGATGTACGTCTTGATCATTGAATTAAAATAACAAGGAGCAGATCCGGTCAGTGTCCTATAGGCCAAAGTGAGAGATTTAAATTTAATTCTGGCTACTATAGGGAGCCAATGGAGAGTAACTAGGAGAGGAGTTACATATGTCCTCTTTGGCTGATTAAAGACCAGGCGTGCTGCAGCATTCTGAATCAACTGTAACAATCTTACTACACAAGCAGGTAAGCCAGCGAATAGTAAATTACAATAGTCCAGCTTGGAGATGACCATGGCCTGAACAAGAAGTTGTGTGGAATCCTGTGTCAGATAAGGTCTGATCTTCCTTATGTATTGTACAAATGTGTAACAAATGTATTTATTTTATGTAACAAATAAATTCCAGAGAAAACAACAGTGGACATGTTTATTAGTGTGTAAAGTGTTTTACAATATGTGTTTCATCTAGCAAAGATATTCATTAAGAGAAATCAAGTTTCGGTGTCCATGTCTGGTCGGTGCCAGTCCAAAGGTCCATTGTCCTCAGTCTATCTCACTGTCCACTGTTCATTGAGGCCTGTCAAAATATGAAAATAAAACCAACAAACAATCAGTGTTTAGCTTTTACTGTGAGTCTTTCTCGTTAATAGTTTATTCATCTCTGCGCAAAGAGGTCTCATAAGCATCAGGCAATCAGGATACAGACAAGTCTGTGCACCTAAGAGACAATCAGTTGTTTCTCACACACACACATTCATACCTTGCATCGTATACATCATAATATATCATTACACCTTCTCTGCACACAGACATGACTTGATCAATACAATGAGTTAATTAAGAACCAAGGACATTTCTATCGTCATACAACACATGATTTGCAATCTACACACAAATGACTGAAACAGAAGTATCAAGACAACACACGGTTAAAGTATTACTAGTTAGGTTACTGTAATATACTGTGTCTATTTCTCAATAACTTTTACAAAATCTGCATGGAGTCGATAAAGAAGCATAAATCAGCCTGTAGGAATACTGTTAAACTAGGGTCTCTTGAGTCTTGATTATATTATCGATATAAAACATATTCAGTTTGAAACTAGTTCTCTTAGAAGCTAGCTACTATTTGCTAACAAAGTTATCGCAATCCAGTTGCCTAGCAACATCACGGCACGGCAGCATTGCCCACAAAAAATGGCCCCACGTAGCATCAGCTAACAGACAACACAACGATGAAAAAAGCTTAACTAGGGGGACATATCCAGTTTTGCTCCATGAATGTTACAGTTTAACCAGAGATTGTAACGTGTTCTTACAAGCCTAAAAGGCACAATGATATGACAATGACCAATCGTATTGTTCTATCAAAGAGTAACGTTATAGTAGCCTAACTGGTTCTGAACTTAGCTGCTAGTTGATGAAACTATGCTGGCTAGCCAGCCAGCGCTAGCATATAATGTACATTATATTCACGTACATATAAAGTAACGTTAACAGACATGCCATATGATATCAACTTACTTAGAGGTTTTTAGATGTGCCAGTCGCTTCCATGTCTTCTTTTTCTGTCCGACACGGTAAGGAGGTTCAGGCACTGATCTATAAAGATCAGTGGGTTGGTTCAGGAGACAGCTCGCTAAGAGGGTGCTATGCTCTTTGCTTCGCGCTCGGCACTAGTCACGTGATCACAATAGCTCTGCACTCGATTGCTCTTCCTTAGCTACCAGCTGTTTTTGTCTCGGTAGACTGAAATTGAATTTCACGTTTTGAGAGAACTGAATGTGAAAATTCCAAGAGTGAAATTTTCAGTCAGGATAATTTATGTATCAGAGCAAATGAGTTCAATTTCAAAATATTATATTCAATTTCAAGTTGGCTGGGATTCAGTTCCAGTCTAATGAATTCAGTTTCAACATATACTATTCAAATTCGTTTTTCCAATACAATTGCTCAAATTCATATTCAAATTCATATTCAAATTCAGCTTAAGGTGACACAAGTTTTATTCCATACTGTTCCCTGTTATATTTTAATTATTATGTTGTTTTTGTGTCGCTTTTTACAAAGGCATCTGCAAAATCCCATAACCATAACAATAACCATACATTTTTTGCAAATAATGCAATCTCTAGCACTCTTCAGCAGTCCTCAAACATGAACACTTTCTGCATGGCTAGAATTTGAAATATAGGAAAGCGCACCAGTGCATTGTTTTAACTAGGCAAGCACAGTCGCCTTTACAGTAAAGAAAATACAGTGCAAATTCTCTGTAAAGACTGACAACTGTTCATAATAGTTAGTGACAAAGTACTTTATACAGAAAAATGAGCAGTCACCTACTATTCTATCAATTTATTATCAAGGAATCGATTTTGTTTCTAAACGTCATACTGAATTTTAGCTATTATTTCAATTTATATTTTAGTTGTAGCTTATTTTCATTTGCTTCTTGAGGGTCATTGGGGTAATTCCTGTCCTGTCCTACAACATATCTGATACATAAAGAGTATATTAATGTCTTATTATTTGCAATTCCTATGATATCTGATGGCAAAACCAAAAAGTATGTAAATTATGCTAATTATGCTAATTAGCAAGCTTAAAACTCAAAATTGAGCTTGGTCAACAAAATATTTGAATTCAGCACCCTCAAATTGTGTGAAATAGCCCCTTTACCGACTTTTCCTCAAATTTGCCAACAGGACTTTTTCTGAACATTTGTTAGCTATCTGCTCTCCCTCTACAAGGAGAAATTCAAGAAACACTAAAATAGTTAGCTAACAAATGTAGGGCTGGGATAAACGATTATTTTTTAAAACGATTAATCTAGCGATTATTTTTTCGATGCATCGATTAATCTAACAATTCATTTTTTCAGTCCTATTCGATTTCGTTTCGATTATCAATTATCTTCCCATTAATTCACTAATAGCAACTTATACATGTTTATTTACATATCTGAATGAAAAAACATGAATTCTTTAACATTGCAATATACGTTTATTGCTTTTAAGATTACAAAATAAAAGACTATAGAAGTGCAAAGTAATGCATTCTTAGTCAGAGGTAGCATTCAATAAAGTTAGTGTATGTCTAATTGAGTGCCTGTCATTTTAAGACGTTCGTGTGGGAATCCTTGCAATTAACATTAACACAGTTAAAAGGCTGCTGATGTGTGGATGCAATTCATAAGTAGTTAGTTCGGTTCGTACTTCTCCTTTGGACAAGCACTTTTGAGTCTTGGAAAACACTTTTCCATTTACATCAGGATTTTGCAAACATTCAGAGTCAATAAAATGAGCCCTGCATGAATAACGAATACAAGCAGCTGCAAGTAAGCATGCTAAACTTGACATCCAAACAGCATTCTAACATTAGCTTTGAGATACTGCTTGATTGCATACTGTAACTTAACTTAGTTTAGTGTCCTCAATGTACTATGTTGTGATAAGACCTTATCAGAGTTTACTTTAACTTTAATGCAGCAGTTTTGAACAAATTTGCGCAGCATGGTCACGATGCTAAGCGGAGTTAATAGCAATTTAGCCAACTGTGTTCTATGCAGTGCTTCTATGTGGCAACAACAATCCTTCAACAATCGTGAATATTTTGTTAAATGCACATGTAGAGGAGGAGCAGCGGGCTCGTTACGAGAGAGAGCGGGCGGGCGGGGCAAGGAAAGGCTGTGTGAGTAAAAGTGCAGCTCAATGAATTTTTTTTTAATTTAAATAGTAGGCCTACAACATAGAACATCAACGTGTGGTGGCCGGTTTTGATTTCATGGTGCCCAGCCACAGATTAGTCAACGTATGGAAAACACTGAAGGTGTAAGATTAAAAATATTCAGCAGCACACGTTATGCTTGACAAATCGACACTCATATTTTGCGTCGACGTATTTTTTGCATCGATGTCAACGATTACGTCGACGCGTTGTCCCAGCCCTAAACAAATGTGTTTATTGTGATCGTATTTTCTCAGGCATGTGTGAACAACCGCTACATTTCTCTTAACAGTGTAACGTTATCCCAACTTCAGCTTCTTTCAATGTGATGTTTTTCGCTTTTCTAGCAAGACATGTTAACCGAACCTGTAAACCGGCGATAAACTTAGAACAAAGAAATTATACTCCTGAAGTGTTAATGATTGAACCTTTCAAAGTGTCAGTTTAGATTCACGACAACTGTTAAGTTAACGTTAACGTCAACATTAGGTCTCAACATTTAGTGACATTCACAAACGCCCCATGTGTAGGCTAGTCAACATATTTTAACATGAACTAGTTAACATGGTCTATTCTATTCACTCACATATCAGACGTTTTTTCATGACAAGTTTAAACTCAATACTTACATTTAAAAACGTACTCCTCCGGTGCTGACTGTCCCGCCATTATCTTCTTGAATGAATGAAAGAAACGTCACAAGCACGTTCAATGGTATTTCGGAATGTTGGGGACAGGTAGGCCGCGAAGCATACACCCGATGCGCACTTCGTTTCGGGGAAAAGAAGGGTGGGTTTGTCGGCCGAATTCGAAGGAGCCCACGAAATGGGACAGCACTAGTCGCGCCACTATGACGCAACTGGTCTATGAATCTGGCCTTAGAACCATGTAGCCCCTGAAATGAGACACGCTCCTTATGACCGTCCCAGGTATTAACTAGGGGGCAGAAAAAGACTCATTGCACGGTTGAAAAACTATGGTTGAAACGGCATAGTCAGTCATCCGCTTCAAAGTCACGCTACTGTAAGGCTAATCATAGCTGTGCCCTCACACTATCGCACGTGACAATTTATTTAAAAAGGTGATTTTCTCCTCTTCTGGCGTATCATGACAGGAGAACCATGCCAACTTTGGATGCGGTTATCTTAGCGATACTTTTTGCAATACCCTCGATATACATAACGTTGGAAAGCTTAGTTTATGACCGTTCATGTGAGTACAATAACTTAATTTTGTAAATTTTACCAAAACGACTGGTTTCGCCTTGCAGGGTCACATATGGATAATATATTAATTTAAAAAGAAATACAATTAGACTTAGATATTAAATAGAATAAAGATATAAAGTAGTATGGATATATAAATACAATAAATATTAGAATAGAACATATAAAGTAGCATAATAGAATAGTAAACAGATACAACATAATACATCTCTTTTAATACTGATATTGAAATAACTTAAACTGAATTGAATGACTTTGAATGACTGTGAAATAAACTATATTTTTTATTATAAACTTTATCCACGAGTGCGTGTGTTGTCTTTGGGGTGAGTACTAGAATCTGTACCTATACAGGGCTCTACAGTGCGCCCATTTCACTCGCACATGCGAGTAAAAATGATGATGTGCGAGTGCAAAAAAATATCTAGGCGCACTGGTGCGAATGACTTCTAACCATGTCAATGTTTGTCTACAAAATACACCGCAACATCGAGAAACAGTACTGGTGCAAACCATAGAATCACGTCGCGAATGCAGCATAAAACTACACCTCCCATCAACGTTAGCAGTTTCGCGTTGGGACTCGATAGTAGTAGTCGCTTCTATGAAATCCATGAGCGCGCAGAAAAAGCGGAATGTTAGACTAGCCAGCCAAGATGAAAAGATTGAAGAAATTAGTTCTTCTATCCACCGAATTCATCGGATATAGGAGGAACAGGATGAGATTCTGAGAATGCAGTGAGAGAAGGAAAGGTAACCTAACATGCCTTTTAGCCCAGTTGACGTATTGGCTGCAATATGCAAAATATAGCTGTAGCTTAACAGGCACAAAAGTAGCTTCCCGTAATACTCCCATTTTATTCAAAGGTAGAACGCTACTGACAACTCCAGGCTTCCACGCATGCTTGTTTGTTTATACCGAATACAAGCTTAAGTGCAAAACGAAAATAGGCCTAACGTTTGGCTACTGCCCCCATCAATGCAGATATTTCAAATAAAAAAATAAGTATAAAAGTATAAAAAATATATATATCCTTGATTAGACTATGTTGGGTTTTGTGGAAGAGAAAATGGACTGTTTTAGTAGTAGTATTAGGCAGTATGCAGTCAGATAGGTCACCATGGGCATATTTGGATTAGCTACAGGTGGATTCACAAATAAATAAATTAGCCTACATTTGGCAGGATACTTGATATACAGGCTAAATGCAAATATGGCAATGTATTATATTATTTTACATTAACAAAATGTAGGAAAATAGAACATACT
This sequence comes from Alosa alosa, assembly GCF_017589495.1. Lineage (NCBI taxonomy): Eukaryota > Metazoa > Chordata > Actinopteri > Clupeiformes > Clupeidae > Alosa > Alosa alosa. The sequence goes on from NC_063196.1 coordinate 21,707,315, forward strand.
GAAAATAAAATAGGCACTGATCTTTAAAATCCTGTTTCCTGTAGCCTAAATGTTGTCAGTCATTCTTAATATTCGCAATTGGTGCACTGGCATGTTTAACTGTTAGCTGCAGTGTAATGTTAGATTATGTGTAAGTTAAGTACAGAACTGACTGTGCTCCCAAATTTTTGTCTGTGCTCCTAAATTTTTTAACTTGGGCACACAAGTGCTCCTGGAAAAAAATGTTAGTGTAGAGCCCTGCTATACCAATCTCCACTGAACTTAGATATTAGACTATAGACTGTCCCTGCATAAGTATAGGCCATTACCCTGTCGTGCAGGTTATATGTAGAAGCATAATCCTGGTCTCAAATGAAAGGCAACACTTTGAGGTTTCTTGTAGACTATTTAGATTGTATGTCAGGTGTTCTGATATAGACTGACTACACAAAATATGGAATAATTACAAAAAAGTCTCTATTTTTGCATTTACTTTGTTGGTTCAATGAGTGTGTATAAGATAGACTATACATCTGTACAAATAATATTGGATAATACAACATGAAGATTCAATTTCTATGGGTTCTTGTGAATATTTCAGTACCCGATTGTAAAAAGCGACTAGCAACAAATCTAGCTACTTTTTCTGGCGTTCTTGGAGACTTTTGGAGACTCTGATGTGATTGCATGTAACGTCCATTTTTACTCTTCTGAGTGAGCAGTGAGTTCGGCTGTGCTGTGTCAGAGGCTCATGTCTGTTTCGTTTGTGAATTACACCTAACGGTGTGTTTCCACACAGCGAAACACCTCGCGAATTTCAGCCAGCGAAATTTCGCCTCGGGGGCGTGACGGCCAAACCGCTAACCTTTTGACTCTAGTGTCTAGCCAGTGGTGGCAAGCGAGCTAATTAGGCTAATCGGCTAGTTCAAACGTTTAAGTACTTAACTCATTGAGTGCCAAAAACGTAATATTACATTTTTCCTTCCCATGCGTTGAGTGCCAAAAACGTAATATTACGTTTTTAGCTTTTTTTTTTAAATTACGAAACTAGACACTCTAACACACCTTATATGTGATTTTGGGAACTCTGTGATGAATGGAAATAAAATATATGACGATCGAAAACTCATGAAAACGCACAATCTGGACATTTTATCATAACCAGGGTTCTACAGTGCTCCCATTTCACTCGCACATGCGAGTAAAAATGAGGCCGTGCGAGTGCAAAAAAATATTTAGGTGCACTGGTGCGAATGACTTCTAACCATGTCAATGTTTGTCTACAAAATACACCGCAACATCGAGAAACATTACTGGTGCAAACCATAGAATCACGTCGCGAATGCAGCATAAAAACTACACCTCCCATCAACGCTAGCAGTTTGCTGTTGTGACTCGGGCTAGTAGTCGCTTCTATCAAATCCAAGAGCGCGCAGAAAAAGGGGAAAGTTAGACTAGCCAGCCAAGATGCAAAGATTGAAGAAATTAGTTCTTCTATCCACCGAATTCATTGGATATAAGAGGAACAGGATGAGATTCTGAGAATGCAGTGAGAGAAGGAAAGGTAACCTAACATGCCTTTTAGCCCAGTTGACGTATTGGCTGCAAAATGCAAAATATAGCTGTTGCGAACGAACCGGCACAAAAGTACCCTCCCGTAATACTCCCATTTTATTCAAAGATAGAACGCTACTGACAACTCCAGGCTTCCACGCATGTATGTTTGTTTACACCGAATACAAGCTGAAGTGCAAAACGAAAGTAGGCCTAACGTTTGCCTACTGCCCCCATCAATGCAGATATTTCAAATAAAAACTAAAAGTATAAAACATATATCCTTGATTAACCTATGTTGGGTTTTGTGGAAAAGAAAATGGACTGTTTTAGTAGTAGTAGTCTTATTAGGCAGTATGCAGTCAGATAGGTCACCATGGGCATATTTGGATTAGCTATAGATGGATTCACAAATAAATAAATTAGCCTACATTTGGCAGGATACTTGATACAGGCTAAATGCAAATATGGCAATGTATTATATTATTTTACATTAACAAAATGTAGGAAAATAGAACAGACTGAAAATAAAGTAGGCACTGATCTTTAAAATCCTGTTTCCTGTAGCCTAAATGTTGTCAGTCATTCTTAATATTCGCAATTGGTGCACTGGCATGTTTAACTGTTAGCTGCAGTGTAATGTTAGATTATGTTTAAGTTAAGTACAGAACTGACTGTGCTCCCAAATTTTTGTCTGTGCTCCTAAATCTTTTAACTTGGGCGCACAAGTGCTCCTGAAAAAAAATGTTAGTGTAGAGCCCTGATAACTCGGTTGCCGCTTTGGGTCGAATCAGTGACGCATGCACGTCATCTCAAAACCAGGCCATTTTCGTGGGTCTATCACTAGGTGGCAGTCTCGCCTGGTCTCGCTGATCACTTCCCGGAAAGTTTACAGGCAACACTTAATATTTCATGAAAGACGTAATATCTCCATTTCTAGAAAAAAAATAGCGATTTTGATGAAAACTAGCCACTGTTTAGCTTGGGATTTCTCAGGAACAGAGGCGTGTAGAAATACACGGTTTGCACCCACTGAGAGCTTAAAGTCTCACCTTTTAAACGAGCCATTGTATGTGTTCATAGCTATAACACAGAATATGCTGTGGCTGTACAAAAATCATCAACAATGGTCTGGATTGCTGGTACTCTAGGACAAAGCTTCCGAAAACAGCTTGGCATTCAATGAGTTAATGAAGATATCCAGGGGTCTTTATGCCTCGACTAAGTTGATGTTGACAATTCATGTTCATAAAAACAACAAGGTCAATAAGACATCATATATTTCATACCTGTGTTGCAGCATGTAGCCTAGCTGTATAGCTAGGTTTACAATGCAATCTACAATGCTTCAATGCAAACTACAATGCTCGCTTGCCACCACTGGCTAGACACTGCAGTCAAAAGGTTAGCAGCTAGCGGTTTGGCCGTCACACCCCCGAGGCGAAATTTCGCTGGCCGAAAATCGCGAGGTGTTTCGCTGTGTGGAAACCATAGACAGTAAAAGAAATGGACGAACAGACTCCGTTGTTTTCAATGGGAGGGCACTGAGTCAAATTGAATGATTTTTCAGTTGGACCCCCAGTACTGCGCAGACTCGCACTTAACTTCGTGATGTTAGCCATCGAACTAAATCATATGATGGATAGGCTACACAGAAATTCTTCTCACACTTCCTTTGCCTTCAAAGTCATCAAAGTTAAACATTTATTTAAGTATTATTATTAATATCATCCTCACAAGTGATACCAAGTCGTGTTAATGTTGAAACTACCACACATGATCATCTATAAAAACAGTCATGGTAAAACAAACAAAAAAGTTATAGCCTAGCACTGCTACCTAGCACTAGAAGCTAATCTTCTTAACACTTTTCTGACCTACGGTCAATCCATCGAAAACCTCTGAAATGATTATCGTTAGTGCCGTTTTTCATTAGGTTTACTTGCCTCTATCCAATGCTTTACTTTAACATAAAATGGTATTGTAGGCTACATAGCATAAGTTCATGAGTTTCCGTGTTGGCTGGACTAAGCTTCTTATCCAAACAATACGGTTATCTCCCTACGGTGCGTTAGCTTCCCTAAAACCGGACTCGCTAACTATACTTCGTACGGGAACCTCAACGTTACATACGAGGTAGCTGAGCCTATTTTGCCTTCTATTGTTTATGTAGATAATACAGAAGCTACAATGTCGGCACGGGATATATGCTATATGAAGTTATGGCATTTCAAAAAAATCCTAAAATGAATGGGCTTCTGTAACGGGGCTGAATGTGTTATCAGGAACATTGACTGATGGTAGGGGGTGGGGCTGGTTAATAGTGTATGATTACGTTGTGGTGTGTATGTGGTTTGTGTGCTCTTCTACAGGTGCATTCAATCGCCCCTCAATGGCAGACCTGCGCAGTTGGTGGTTGAGAGATTTAAAATGCCAATGGCGGCCTTTGACTGGGAGATTCTTGGTGGCAGTAGGCACCCGCAAGGACTACCACCGAAGCCCGGAGAAGTAAAGGGGGCTCGGAAGACGCAACGCACAGCGCACCTGGGGAGAGGCTATATATCGTTCTAGCAGAGCGGCGTACAGACCGGAATACAACGCACTCAATATATCCACGTTAAGGGAAGTAACTTGACCATCGTTCTATGAGTGAGAGGGCTGTTATCGTGGCTGTTGTGGACGTTGATTTCTACCCCTTTCCCCTGTAGTTCCGGAGACAGCTGAATCGAGCGGAGGAAGGCAGCGAAAGAGAGGCCTACAACGCACTCTATGTATTGCACTAAAGGGAAGTACTCCTATCGTAGCCTACCACTATTTGTGCGAGTGGCCTAAACTTCGTGTCAGTGTGATTGCTGATCACTGTTCCCCCCCCTTCCACAGCTCTGCTTGTGTCTACGAAGAGGCGTGTGGGTCGTGAAAGTGAGTGCGTGCCATAGGGAGAGGACTACTGGGAGTGTCGGGTCTGGACTGTTCACCGCGGCGACCATTGAGTAGGCTAGCTAGCTTCGAGCGCTAGCAGCTACTACGTGGAGGAGTAAATCGCTGGGTCGTGAGTGGTGCATGGACTGTTCCTCTATAGCCCTTATTAGCCTTTTCCTTGTACGAGCTAATATTACCAGTTGTCTAGCCTTATTATTATGTCCGGCTGCCCATGGTGCTAGATAGGCCTGCTATGTGATCCTGAATCTGGTGATTGTCTTATTGCTGTTAAGTGCTCTATGTCTCTGTGGGCCTATTGCCCGTTTTGCCTGAGTGTCACTGTAGCTTAAATTTGCTGTGTTGCCGTGGTGTTCAGTGCTCTTATGATTCACCGTGATACTGTTGGCTTGTATGGCCCTTTACGTTTGCCGTGAGGATTGATAATTGTGTGCTGTGTTACATGATAATTGTGTGCTGTGTTATATGCCGTCACACCGTCAGGCATACCCACATTGTGTAGAGCATTATAGCCTGAGATCTCCCTCCTCTAGAGGGTGCCAGAATATGGTATTTACATATACTAGGCTATTGATTTGTTTTGTAGTTTCAGTGCTTCCATACTGGTCTTATACTGTAAACAGGCTGTAAACTTACATGGGCTATTGCATTGTTCTGTGGCCCTTCAGTTCTTTCATACTGGTCTTATACTACAATTGGGTTGTGAACTTCACATAGGCTATTGATTTAATCTGTGGCCCTCCAGCTCTTTCACACTGGTCCTATACTTTTAATTGCTGACAACTGGTAATGTATTTTTGTGTCGTGAACTGTTTGTGTCGTATCTGAACCGCTCCATTTTTAAGATAATTTAATAAAACTGTTTTTATAAAAAATCCTTCAACGTTGTGTGTGTGTGCCTCAAGGGTCAACAGTTATAACCTGCTTCCCGTTACACTTCTATGGGGATAGCAGAGAAGTGGTCCCTCCAGCCTCCATTGATTCTTCTACTTCGGGGAAGTCGCCTGCCCCCTTGGTGGAAACCCACCATAACGGTGTGTTTCCACACAACGCAATTTCGCGTTGCTCTTATTGAGGTTGAATGGAGACGAAATGAAAGCGAAACAAAGTTGGCCAAAGTTTAACTTTATTTAAATGAGGACCATTCGAGAACCAATCAGGTCCGCGTCTTTGTGTTTGGAGGCGGGAGTTACAAAAAAGTCTGACCAAGATGGCGGAGACTACCTGAGCTTTAAAGGTCCAGTATGTAGGAAATAATGGAAAATAAACTGTAACCATTCCAAAAATGATCACCATATGTTGTCAGAGAGTGAGGAAACACGATGAATTGAAGTAATGGCTTATTTGACAACATTACTCTAACCCGTGAAACCCCGTAAAACCCATGAAAAAAATCAGTTACGGGGCGGAATCTCTTGGAATTTTCGTTTATGTTTTGAACGATTAATTCTAGAATAGCGTATTAATAATGGGCTAGCGCCTCCGCCTATTTGGGTTGCCAAATTAGCAAAGGCCAACTGTCAACAGCTGTCAGTTGTAGTCATGAATGCCTACAAGAGGCAGGCAAATTTGAGATGGTGACGTCTTCGTCAAACGAAGAATATCAAGTCTGACGCAGAGCTGGCCATATCTTGAATTTCCCCTGGGGATCAATAAAGTATCTATCTATCTATCCACAACAGGTAGCCTGCTAAACTTCATCGGCATCGCTAACTTCAGCTATATGTTACGTTGGTTAGAGAGGTATTTTTTGTTTTCACTGTTTCCGTAATGTGTAGCTGGGTCATGGTTGGAGAAACGTTAAAGCAGCTGCAGGTCAACTACCTTTAGCTAAGTCTTCATTACATCTGGCAACCCAGAAGAGGCTCGCGTCTGGTAGTCTTGAGAACGTTCACCAGTGTTTTGATTTTGGCCAACAGAACGTTCGGTAACAATCCTACAAATCGCACCTTTAACATGAAAATTTGTATGTGATTAAAATGTTTCTACACGAATATTGGCACTTGTATCAACACGAATTGTGGTTTATATGCCACACAAACTTACACCACTAAATAGACCACTATATATGTACTACCTGAGCTGTAACACGAAAATTTGTATGTGATTAAAATGTTTCTACACGAATATTGGCACTTGTATCAACACGAATTGTGGTTTATATGCCACACGAACTTACACCACTAAAAAGACCACTATATATGTTAGTCTAAGCACTCGATCTTTTTAGCTAGCTGACAGGCGAAATGCTAGTATTTTAGGACATTGGATTGCATTGTAAACCTAGCTAGACAGCTAGGCTACATGCTGCAACACAGGTATGAAATATATTATGTCTTATTGACCTTGTTGTTTCTATGAACATGAATTGTTGTTTATAGGCAACATCAACGTAGTCGAGGCATAAATACCCCTGGATATCGTCATTAAGTACTTAAACATTTGAACTAGCTGATTAGCCTAATTAGCTCGCTTGCCACCACTATGGCTACTGAAAAATGTAAGGTTCATTTATCAAATGTTATTTTTAAGTATTAAAAACATCGTTGTTTTAGATTTTTCGGACAAACGGATGATAAATGGAGGTGTTACGATAGATTGACTGGCTGAATATTTCCATGACATAATGTTTTTGGTTTTGGTTTGATTTTATTGTTTTATTGTGATTGTTAGCCTAGTGAGAACATGACAACGTTTTCTTCAGTCAGCCTAGAACCTACCTTAAGAAGAGACTGTTTTCCTCTCCGTTGAAGTTGTTCCTCTGCAATACTAGAAGAGAACAGAGAGTGATAACCTACCCACCACCCCTAGCTACGAACTAGCTGCTTTTCTACACTAAAGCATTCTATCCTTTAGCTTTCTTAACCTTCTCTGTGACTATTTGCGGTCACAGGAATGCTAGTGCAGCGCTAGAATTTCCTCACTGACCGTTGGCATTTTGCTACATTGTTTACTCCCGTAGTTTGTGTGAGACTACTGGAGCTTTCATGGTGGGGAAATCTAGCATGATAGCGAAGATAAGAAATGTCATAGGACAAGTTCACTGTCAGCTATCACTCTCCTCCTATCAGAGTGCTCAGTGGGTGGACATGCAGGCAGAAGAGAAGAAGCGCGGGAGATAGAGACACACAGAGATCGCCTCATATAAGTTTAGATACGTTGTTACAACTAGCACAGCTAATACTTACCAAATACGTTGTTCGAATTAATTATAGTTTATCAACATAATATTTACACTCGCCAACACACAAGGTAGCAGCGATTACGGTGGATGTGTTGAATATTAAATCGGTAACGTTTGTAGTCTGTACCTGCTTAGCATGCTAACCGAGTTGAGTATCTAGTGTGTAAGTGAAGCTGTAGTAGCTGACTGCCTGATAGCGCCCCAGGCCACCGGTCCGCTCGGGGCTCCTCGGTGCAGCCGACGCGGGACATCGCTAATGTTACCTGACAGTGCCTCGAGCTACTGGGTTGCTCGAGGTTCCTCAGGTTAGCCATCGCAGCGAAGCGGGAAGTTGAGCTGACTGGGAGTGTGACACTTTGGAATGAAAGTGTCACGGACTGAGTGAGTAATTTGCCTCTACACGACGTCTTGAAGAATTTAAACAGCCCTCTTTTTTGCCCTCTTTATAGACCGGTATTTGTTACTGTATATTGAGTGACCGGTCACACCAGTGTTGATTTAAATCAGTTTGTAAAGGTTATTTGCACTGTAGTTAAACTGTACCCATGCTTGCTTGGGATCAATTTCAGCATTCGAGTAAACTTGATTTGAGAATTAAGATATTTAGAAAGTCATTACCTGGTTTTACTAGCTGTATCCACACTGATAAGTAATATACAGTACCTTTTGAATCCTTTTCTCATACATTTTGAAAACATCCTTTGCATGTCACGTCACGTTTTGTTTGCACCACAAGCAAAATAGTCTAGTGGACGGCAAGGTACAAACTGTCGAGTTACATTACCCCTAGCAGCTAGCACTATGAGCTACGATAAACGTAGGATACAAACTGTCGAGTTACATTACCCCTAGCACTATGAGCTACGATAAACGTAGGATACTGTAGCTAATAAGTATGGCAGCTAAGGCAGGGTTGCCAACTTTGGGTGTTTGGCTGGAGTGAGATTTTGTGAAGTCATACAGTGGGCATTACTTTGAAATGGCCACTTCAGTCGCGCATTACCACGCTGCGTGAAACTTTAGTACCACTTTCAGCCACTGTGCGTCGTTCTGCCACTGTACATTGCTCTGTCAGTAGCCTGCCTGCCGCCCCTTCTGAAAAAGCAGGAGGCTACCTTTAAACATAATTGTTGAGAGAGGAATTCCAGCCTACGAATTCAATAACCAAATAAATCATGCAGAATTAAAAATTACCTCGGCTACCTGGGTATGGCATAAGGCTTGGCTACACAGTGGTAACAAAACTTGAAATCTGCTTTTGATAGCCTACTGGTGCCGCTCCACAAAACGAAAAAATATCTTAATTTGCTGTCTACGTTAGTAGGCTAATCTATATTTTCAATAAGCAATCACTGCATGCCTATGGAAACAATAAGTAAATATATTAGAGATATCAAGAGTAACACAGGACGTACTTGTACTTTGTAACCCCCAACACTGGCCTAGACTCATTATTTCATTGTAGAGATATGTGCAGGACAGAGCACGCATTCACTCCTTGCACCGCTCTCCCTCAAACAGGTTGGCTTCAGCCCGCACCTCCCCTACGCAAATCAAAACAGTGTCTTCAAGAACTGTTCATGCAGACTACAACTGGCGCAGTGTAGCCTACACAACTTTGTTCAAAATTGATGCATTCAAGTTAACTTTGCAAAGTTAGTGTTATAGCCTACTTATCACAACGTTGTCAATCGCAAACGCTAATTTATTCTAACGTCTCTCTATGGAACTTACTGCTTAATTTGCGGAGGACGAAGAGAAAGCACCTTTTTGATAATTCAGCCAGTGGAGAAGTAACTGTTCAGAACTAATATGTAGCCTAGGGCAGGGGTTCCCAAACTTTTCCACGACAAGGCCCCCCAAATACCACTAGGTTCTGGCCAAGGACCCCCCTTGATGTGTTATTAAACCCATCGAGAACACTACGGCAAATGTAAAAATACATTAAGCTAATCCTAATAATTATTATGACCGCCGCTAGCGAAGCGGTCATTTAGGTATTGTCAAAGTCCCCCGTCATCTACTTCCTGAATTTTTGGTCAACGATACCCGGGACACCGAACCACCGGGACATGCAATTTGGTGGGTATGTAGCCCCACTACACTTTTACGGAAAAAAATCGTTTTGCTTTAATCGCCCCTATCTTCAGTTAAGATGTTCAGAACTGCACCAAATTTTATTTGTATGATTGACCTGGCATTCTCTGGGGGTATGCCAAGTTTCGTAGAATTTCATCCATGGGGGGGTCTTAAAAAAAAAATAGATTATGTGTACATTTAATGACTGTACACTCATTGGCCTGTAGATGGCGGTGCATACATATACACATGCACACACACACAGGCACCCACATACTATCGGTATTAGAACGGCCGATACATAATTACAAATTCAGTAGGATTAAAAGAAAGCTAAAATATATATATTCATCATCATCATCATGGCTGCATTTCCAGTATTGGCGATAAGTAGTCGTTTGTCCACTAGATGGCGCTTCGTTGCAGTGAGACGTAATTTTGTTGGAAGTTAAACGTGGGTTGGAATAACAATGGACGCTTCCTACAAGGACTATAGTTTACCGCAGAGAACGTCTAATAAGGATAGGATGATGTTCACATGAAATGTAATTCCCATTTCTTCTTCAAGCCGAAATAAATCTGAGGATGTTTATCGGACATGCTTGGTTTTTACTGCAGGTACGTTAATCTTATAATATCAATAAGGACCTAGGTAATGTTACCGTTAGCGTTGGTTGAGTGATTGAGGCCAATTTGATTGATTGCATTTGTAGAAAACTATAAATGCGGTTATACCAAGCAAATTGATAGCAGCACTGTAATTGTATCTTTCGACTGTCATTTGTTGCATGTGCTACAAAAATCATTCTGTGCAATGGAAGATATACCAACGTTACACCGGTCTGATACAGTTTTGCCTATACATGCGTGAGACTGAGACGCCTGTTTATTTTGTTTTAAGTGCGTGAGGGTGTGAGAGGGGAATCGATGTGCTTTGATTCCAGCTTGGTAGTTGTAGTCTGTGAAATTAAAAAGCACGTGTGTGTGAAGTATCCAAACAATGACACCTTCATTTCATTATGGCTGCTTTAGCAACACACTTTAAGCTACTGTGTAGTGGGTCCCATTTAGAAGTGGCTACTTCATTCGCGCTTTCCTTGACTCATGGAGCTGCGTGAATTTCATTACAACTTTTCGCCACGATATGGAAGTTTAAGTCCGCTTGATACTGTAAGGCGTAAGCCATTGGTTTCCAAAGGAGATTTTATTTGTGTCGCCAGCATAGCCTATTGACAATTTATGTTGTAAATAGGCCTACCTTATAAGCCTACCTGTAGCTTAGGGAAGCTAACAGCTTTCTATTCGGATCTAGTGTGTTAGTTACAGTTGTCATAACTCCCTGATGCATTTTTGCATTTAGAATAGCCAGAGCGTGAACAATATCGGGTGCCTATGGACTAGGCTTGGTGAACCCAGCCTGATCTGCCCGCCATTTTTTTTTTTTGATTTCTTAAAAGATTGAGGTTGGTCTGGTGAAAGCCAGACTAGCCATGGACCTCAGTTACACAATGCAAGGGAACATCAATCAGCCTATATTTGCACGAACAATAACGGACAACAGCTCTTCAACTTTGGCCCGTTAAAATGGTATGAACAGTCTAGCTTAACGATTTCATCAAGGCCCATTTGGACATGTCAGTTATTTGCACCACTAGATGTAAAACAGCATTTCATTTCAGACTACTGTTACTTAATTTGTGTATTAACAATAACGTTTCAGACTACTGTTACAGACTACTGTTACTTAATTTAAATTTAAACATTGACAATAAAGTATTACATGAACTAAAGATGACTAAAATCTTATGTAGAAGAAGAAACATTCACAAAAAATCCATCCATCCAAAAATGACCTTTGTTTTTGATAGCTGTTGAAAACGGCACGGAACTGACAGAGATGTTTTTGTTTATAAATAAATAAATAACATTATGCTGATACCTTTTGCTTTTCCCAAATACAATGTAGCCTACAGGTGTAAGTGACCTTTCATCAATCCAGTTGCAATGGATGAACTGTGATGAACTGCCCTACTTGTGATTGTTTAGAGATGTTAAAGGTTTTATAACAATGCTACATCTTCTTTGGCTATTCTACAATCTATTCACCTTTTCAGCACCAGTAGGCTACTCTCTGTGCAGTCGCACACACACACTCAGGCATGCCAAACAAGCATACACAAAAGTTTCAAGACTGGGGGATGGAGTAAAATATGGAGACAAATTGAAGTGTGATTTATTTTCGTGGAACGGATGTACAGGACTGAGTGGCGGTCATATTTTGTACCGCTATGCGCTACATCTAGTTTTAGCCACAAACACTTCGCGATGGAGCATACAGTGTGTAAAAATTGTATTTGGGGCTTTCTGCTATATGAGAGTTATCACTCTACCATTATCTCCACTCATTATCATGGAAAATATAATGTTCAGATATGCAACACATTATTATAATGGCATTGTATAACAACCCTAATAGTAATAAGTATATTTTAAAAAATTTCAAATGTATTTATTTGTTGCTTTTATTTTTCTTTCAAACTTGCTGAGGCCCCTCGCGGCCCCCACTTTGAGAACCACTGGCCTAGGGTAGGCTTCTGCAGAAAACAATGTTGTTGGCGATTTAATACTATCTAGCGACGTTTTTAACAGGCTACACAATAGAGGCTTAGACAACTATGACCCACGGTTTGGTTTCGTAAATTAATTTGCCCTACTTCTTGACTGCAATGTAGTCAATTGACTGCTTGACAGGTTATTTTTATTTTTCTGTACAATAAACAAATACATCTGGTTTATGCCGCAGAAATACACACTTGGCCAGCCTATAGAACGGGCACATTTTGGAGAGAATAGAGAATGTACGCATGCAAGAATCTGTAGGCTATTTGTGGCGGGTTACCAGCAAACAATGTTTAATGCATTAACTCAAGAACAGAAAGGATGCAGCAGGCAGCAAATGTAGAAAAGTCATTTCCAGTCAAGCTCAAAGCTATGAAGGCATATCTGGCAAGTTGTTATTTTATGAAGACGTTTATGGTTGCACTATAGGTCAAGTTTGCAAGGAGGAGACATAATGCGTGAGCATGTCACACTATCCAGGGACGCGCTCACACAGCTGTGGTAGCGGGGGCAGGAGGATTAGGCTACTGTTAGCGCAGGCTTTACAATTCTTCAACAGAAGCCTTATTAAATAAAGGCCTGCCTTGCCCAAAATAAAGGCCTGTGGTTTGCGCAGCCTACAGTAAGTAAAAAGACCTAGCCTAAATTAATCAAGAGTAAGGCAAAACAAATAGCTTAGTAGCCTAATGAAACATACGGATTGATGCAGTATCTTTGTAACATTATTAAGTTAATCTGTCACTATGCAAATGAAACAGCATGGGGGACGAATGAAACATAGCCTACAGCTTAAATTATGTAAACCTCCCACAACTTCAATATTTGACAACAAATCATGAATGGCATAGGCGCCGGTGGGTGCTCCGTCGCTCGAGCACCCACGGAAAATATCGAGCACCCACATGTGCCAGCTTACAGTCCCGGCTAAATTTACATTAATTTAAAATCAAACATCGCAGTTGATGTTAAATTCAGCATCTCTCATAATGTGATTGGCTATGTTGCTGTCAATCCCCTACTCCATATCCTAACCACCAATGAGAGCGTCTCTCATATGAAAATTCCTGACACTTCCCACCTGAAGTAAACTTGTGACCATCAAAAATTGTTTATCGCCTGTAACTCTGATAACAGGACGTAAAAGGAAGGCATTTGGCTGAGCAGCGGAGGTTCATATGCTCTTCCAAATGTCCAAATGAATTTTCCAAATGATGTCTGTCTATCATCGTTGCACTCGGAGGAAACCGGAATGTTTCATTCGTCCTGCGTTTCTTTTACGTCTGCAAACGGGATTCACTCGCAGTTAACCAAATATTTTTTATTAGGGCAGTGCAGGCATATTTCTGGCTATTAAATTATTTCTAAACCAGTCTGCTAAAGTCTGTAGTGAAGTCTGTTTAGGGTTTTCCAGGCTCCATTTCTTTTTACGAGACACCCTGCTCACAAGAGCCATCTGCCGGTTGTTTGGGTTGTTGCAGCGTCACTGGAGAAATACAAATTAAAGTCGTGTGATCCCGTGCCAATTTGAAGTAATGCTCACTGTAGTTCCATGCATGTCATTATTTATGCTGTTCCTTTGCAATTAAATTCAGGTTTAGAAAGGTTTAGAATGACTAAACATAAACTCCCCTGTAGTAAAATTGAACAAGAAATATGAATGATAAGTTATTTTTGCTAATTGAGGGGCAGCCGTGGCCTACTGGTTAACGCTTCAAACTAACCGGAGGGTTGCCGATTCGAACCCCAACCAGTAGGAACGGCTGAAGTGCCCTTGAGTAAGGCACCTAACCACTCACTGCTCCCCGAGCGCCACTGTAGCAGGCAGCTCACTGTGTCGGGATTAGTGTGTTCTTCACCTCACTGTGTGTTCACTGTGTGCTGAGTGTGTTTCACTAATTCATGGAATGGGATAAATGCAGAGACCAAATTTCCCACACGGGATCAAAAGAGTATATATACTTATATATACTATTGGTGGTATTGGTGACAAACCAAGATACTTTGCACATGACATTTTGCAGATCATAAAAGAAAAAATATCCACCTGCTGGGGTGTTTTTTTAACATCTGCAAACAGTAAAGGACTGACATAGGTTAAGTTCTTGTGAGCACACTAACAGCAGAGACCAGTGTTGTGCCCGGGGAGCGACCTATATGTGGCCACAATACTCTCTGTTCTCTCTGATTAATTTCCTATTTTGCCTTTGAAAACACATTGGATTAGATCAATGTTTCATTTGAGTATACAGCTACACGTAATAACTGTTGAAGAGAACAAAAAAGAACTCTGAACATCTTTTGGAAACTAGTGTACTACTAGCCAGCTACTTGCTAGCCAGCTACTAGCCAGTTCAAGTTTTGTATAGATTTCTAAAAATGAACAGTAAAACCTCTACACTGGTAGAGATTTGAACAAACAATATGAGTAAGTTTTGTATAGATTTCTAAAAACGAACAGCAAAACCTCCACACTGGTATAGATTTGAACAAACAAATAATAAATATCAGTTCAAGTTTTGTATAGATTTCTTAAAATGAACAATAACTGATTGGAAGAACTAATAATTTGAACTGATTGAAACTGATCCTTTGAACGGATTGAAAGAGCGGCTGATTTTTCACAATTTGAAAGTGCTCCTAGACGACCTAGGCTGGTAGTGGTGGATGCCTGAGATGGAGGGCAGCATTCTGTAAAAGAATAAAAAAAAAACTATATTTAGAGAAGAAATTCAAACAAAATGGAACATTTTGGAAAATGTCTACATTTATAGTTATTAACAGTGTAATTTAACGTGCATAAATAACTTTTTTATGATCAATAGTAATTATTAAATTGTGTGAAACAGGGAAAATGCCTTTCAACATGCGCATATTAAAATGAATGTAATGTACCAGAACGCATACTAGATATCCTACTATAATAAGCAAACAACATCTCACCAGTGTTTGTACAAAAGCTCTGTATGGTACGTCTCAAAGCAGTCAGTGGGGCACAGTGCAGGGTGGTCTGGACAGGTCTTGCAGTAGAAAGGTGTCTGCTTCCTCCCTCTTTGCAAGTACCCCTGGCTTCAGCTTGCAGATTGGAGCTGGGCTCAATGTGGGGCGGAGCGCAACGTTGAGCTCAGCCCAAAATCAGCTCGTCATTCCCCTCTGTGTTCGTCTATGCGTCTGTGTGACGCAGCCATAAAAAAGTGCGGTACAGTTGTAACAGTATAGCGTCATGAATGTAACAGTTCTAAAATCATGAATCCTGCTGGCTTAAAGAAAGAGCTTCTGTTTTCATATAATATCAACAAAAAAGTCAAAATGTATGACTGTTAAAGCTAATTTATTGCATTATTATATATTTATTATTATATTTATTGCCATTGCAGACCATATGTCACAGTGTTATGATAGCTCATCTTTATGCTTATTTTGGTCCACTTGATAAAACATTTGGTCCAACAGTGATATTTCAAGTTGCTCTGTTAACTTTAATTGGGTGTGATCGCGGCACAAAAATCTAAATCCATATCTCGCAATCAGAAGTGTTGCGTGAAAAAATCAGTTAATTTTGCCATAGAGATGGGTTACAACTGACCCGCACAGGTCATGTTTTTATTTTCATTTAATTGCATTTGCTATGACTATATAGGCCTACATGGCACTCATTAACTTGAAACAGAGGGACTGAAGATATAAAAAAGTGTGATTGAAGTCCACACGCTCAAATTTCACGAAGCAAACTTAAACAAACAGTTGCAGTTTTAAAAAAAAATCGCGATGCTTGAATTTGCACCTTTTTATCTCTGGTCGTATTAAGTAGACCATTCATGTTTGGATGGGTGTAAGAATTGAGAATAAAACATTGTTACATTTGTACCGCTGTTACAATTGTAGGCTACCAGTTCTCCCCTACGCATAGGCTACCCTGCCCAGTAGGCCCTACTGTTAGCCTAACAAGCATCTAACATCCGTGTTTTTTTTTCTTGAAGTTGAGAAAATGCTTTTATAGATTTATAAGATTTATTCTTAGAGATTATGTTGAGAAATATAACTTGTAGGAAACCAGGTAGGCCCTACGGACATGGTCAGCGTGAGAAGATGGTCTGAGGGTGGGCTGAGCTCAACGTTGCGCTCCGCCCCACATTGAGCCCAGCCCCGATCTGCAAGCTGCAAGGTGAAATTGAAAACATTTCAAGCCATGCATGGTGAATTAAGACACATTTATTGTTTATGTGGAAGGGTATTAAAATTCATAGTTTTGCCATTTCGTCAAATTACAACATATCAAAAAAAGCTTCACAATTTAAAATCAGAAGCATATTGGCATCATGTATACCAACTTTCACATGAATCGGATCAACCGTCTAGGAGGAGTACGTTAAAATTGATCATGTCCACAATGCACAAAATCCCAATTACCTCACTTCCTGTGGGCGTGGCTAATGGCATGTTAATACAAAAGTTGATTGTTTTTGGGAGTTACACACACCCACCAAATTTGGTGTGTGTATCTAAAACTATATGCCAACCACAAGTCACAGTGACATAAGGGGGCGCTATGGAGTTCCTGGGCCAAGCCCAGTGCCAAGGCTTTTCCCCTGTGTATTCATGGTACCTCTTGACGTGTGTGCCAAATCTCATGCGTTTTCACCGATGGGAAGAACCTCTTTTGGCATCACAATTCATCACATTTTAGTCTGCACAAAATCCCAAATACCTCACTTCCAGTTGGGCATGGCTAATGCATTGTACATACGAAAGTTGTTCATCTTGGGGAGATACACACACCTAGGGCTCTGAACCGGTTCAAGGAACGAAAACCGAAAACGAACGGAATTTTACGAGGAGCGGAAACGGAAACAAAATGGTCTTCAACTGTTTCGGAACAGAAACGTTATTCTGAAATCCACAAAACCGGTTAATAACGTTTTTTTTTTTTTCGTTCTCTATATATTTTATAAAAGCATTCACAAAAGCATATCCTATGTCAGGGAGACTATTTCCGGTTCAGCGAAAAACAAGCCCGCGCATCTACACTGTTAATGTGAGCTAACAAGCCCCTATGTAGCCAACTACTTAATGTTAGCTGGTGTGGTTGTTACGAATGCTGCAATTAATTATGGCTTTTCAAGTTGTTTAGATGGGACGGAAGCAGGAAAACCCGATGAGAAAACATTTCTCATTTAATGCGGCGTCCAACAAATCTACCTGCCAAGTGCGGGATAGAAATCATTGGTAATCACGGCGGCAACCTGCAGAGACACATTCAAAGACGACATCCAGAGGTGTTCGAGAAGTCACTACAAGACCACCAAAATCAAAACAAGAGGCCAGCTGAGGATGGGCAAAGTACTTTGGACTCGGTCATAGTGAAAAAGCCCAAACAGGTCCAAGTGGCATTAACACCTGAAACCCTCAAAGAGGCATGCGTAGAGCTAGTCACGGTTAACGGGAGACCCTTTTCATTGATGGAAGATTCGGGATTTCGAAAAATAATCGACCCAATACAGAACGCTATGGGAAAAAATGTTACAATCAATTCATCTAACATTCGGGATATGGTGTCAGGGATTGCTCAGGGCTTAAAGGGAAAAAGCTCATGACTGAACTGAGAGCGGAGACTTCTGATGCTGAAAATAGATTCTGCAACATGTAGAGACCGGTCTGTGCTGGGTATTAACGTGCAGTACTCTGACGGAAAGGGGGTTGTGTTGCGAACCTTGGCAGTAAGGGATCTGACAGAACGGCACACGTCTGAGTACATCTCCTCTGTGGTGATGGACGTCTTGCGTCAACATAACATTAGCTTGCAACAGGTGTATTCAGTCACTTCTGATAATGGGGCGAATATGCTCAAAGCCGTGAGCTTACTGTCAGATATCCAAGAGGGAGCTGTGAGCAACGAAGATGCAACCTGCGAGGAGACGGAGGAGATTGGGGAGGATGTTGAAAAGGTTGGGGAGGATGCGGGAAACCAGGAGGAGCTAATCCTTCCACTCGATTCTGCGTGGCCCGGTCATGTGTTGCGTAGTGTAAGATGTGCTGCACATACTCTACAATTGGCCGTTGACGATTCATTAAAACAAGCGTCCAACATCATAGCAAAGGCAAAGCAACGTGTAGCAAAACGATTACGCTCGCAGAATGTGGTGTGTGTTCTAAGAGAATGGGGCACAAGAGAGCAAATGTGGATTGTGCAACTCGCTGGCACTCCACTCATGATATGCTCCACGGCTGCTCGAGCTTAGGAGCTTTTGTGAAGACATAGCCCCAACCATCCCCGAGCTACATCTAAGTGAATCTGAATGGGAATATGTCTCCAACACAGTAGATGCACTGAAACCCGCGAAAATAGCCACAAAATGTCTCCAATCTGATCAGCTAACTGCTGGTGAGTTCTACGGCATATGGCTCAAATGTTCCCTGGACACAGAAAAATTAGCAAGCCCCTTTGCGAGAAAGGTAGCCCAGTGCCTCAAAGCACGCCAGAGCACATTATTTGACAATGACCGTCTAAGGCGCACCGAAGATCTGTTTCAGTACTGGGCTAGGTATTCTGTATCCAACCCCGATCTGTACAAGCTCGCTATGAGTGTCCTCCCTCTCCCTGTCACGCAAGTCAGTGTCGAACGGGCATTTTTGAGTTTGAAATTTATTCTTTCCCCGTTAAGATCATCATTGAACGAAAAGGTGCTTGAGGACATTCTGCTGGTACGTCTGAATAAACAGTATGGACTGTAGCAGCCAGTCACCCCCTCCAAAGCTAGACCTGAGCACTGTTCTACTGTTGGAGCACTCTCACTTTTGCCTTATCTAGGCCTATTTTTATTTATTTTTTGTTATTATTGTAGGCCTATTCTGACAGCCTAATTATTTTATTTTATTATTATTGACGGCCAGGCTAGCCTAATATTTTCTACCACTGATTTTTGTGAACTTGTTTTTTCAAAAGAAGTGCAGATTGCGCATAGAGTGTGTCACTGTGGTAATTTTATTTCTGTAGCCTAATGTTGCCGTAGGCCTAAGCCCTATTTTGAAAACGAATGTCTGACTGTCTAACTTTTAAGTATATATACTTTTTTGATCCCGTGAGGGAAATTTAGTCTCTGCATTTAACCCAATCGGTGAATTAGTGAAACACAAACAGCACACAGTGAACACACAGTGAGGTGAAGCACACACTAATCCCAGCGCAGTGAGCTGCCTGCTTCAACGGCGGCGCTCGGGGAGCAGTGAGGGGTTAGGTGCCTTGCTCAAGGGCACTTCAGCCGCGGCCCACTGGTCGGGGCTCGAACCGGCAACCCTCCGGTTACAAGTCCAGAGTGCTAACCAGTGGGCCACGGCTTGCCTTATATCTGCCTATTTTTTGTTATTAAGCCAATGCAGATAGAAAAATTTTATTTCATCATTATTGACAGCCAAGTAGCCTAATTGTAATCTCTTTAACTGATGTTTGTGAACTTGCTTTTAGAAGCGCATTGCGCTCACAGTTTGTCACTGTTGTGCTTTAAATGTGACGAAACAACGCAGAGCGCACTTCAGATACCAAAGTGTTCTACTCGTTTGATTGTAGGCGAACAGCCTAATAATTTGATTTCTGCAGTTTAAAAAAAAAAAAAAACGAATAAATGGACCTTTGGTCCAAATGTGTATATTTTGTCTTGCTGTTGTAATGTAACCTATCCGTCTGCCACTTCGGATCTTAGGCCAGCTCGTAGCGTAGGCTACTGAAACTGATTTGGAAATTGTTTGTAGCCTATGCGTAATAGCCTATTTTGCCTGTCCACGCCTTGTCGTTTTAAAGGGGTGATAGAATGATGATATAGGGTATTTTGTGCTGGTCCTTAAGGTCTCTGAATAGGGTGTGTAACATTGGTTGGGCTGAAAATGGCATATGTGCTGTTCTATGCGCCCTAATGCAAGCCTGGTTAAAAGCCCTAGAATGAAACGAGAGGTTTTCTTCCTTTTATGGTATGCTCATGAATATTTAGATGACCTGCGTGCTGATTGGTTGGTTAACAACGAGCAAAGCTCTAGAGCAAAGACGCAGACATGGCCGACAGCACTCACTGAAACAGCCAAGGTGGAAATGCTATGGAGACATAGGTGTTGAACAGCATATTTGAGCCTGAATCAGAGGAAGAATCTGAAATAGACGAGCAACCAGTCGCCCATAGATTGGAAATGACTACTTCAGAGTGGTAAGTTTTGTCATTTACTTGAGTTTGCCACACGTAGCCCAGTTAGCTAGCTGTAATACTCGCACGTTAGTGTCGTAGACTAAGCTAAACATTGTATTAGGTTCGTTTTTAGCATTGTAAGCAACAGAAGTTATTAATTTGCACACAAACAAATGTTTTACAACTTGTACTCTTGTGCAATTTTTGTCAAGATGTCCAGTTAGAAGCTAGCTGAAAAGTTCGTAGCCAGTCGTGGGCAGTTCAGGCTATGCTGTAGTGAAAGGAGTGCTGCTTGCAAGGAAAGTACTCGTTTTAGTCAGTAAGTATATTCTCCTGCTGAAAAGGTCATCTGATTAGGAGTTACATACATTATTGTAGTGGTAATATATGATCTTACAACAGGACGTCCAGTTAGCTGGGCAGGAGCTCTGTGCAGTTCGTAGGCTGAAGTGAAACGAGTAGCCTACTGCTCGCGTCAATGAAAATATGTTTGTGTCAGTAGGTCTGATGTACTCGTGTAACTACTATCCTGCTGATTAAGTCATCTGATTATTGAGATTTTTACCTTCTTTCCATGTAGTAATGTATGATCTTACAACGGGACGTCCAGTTAACTGGGCAGGAGCTCTGTGCAGTTTGTAGCCTATGGCTGAAGTGAAACGAGGTCAACGAAAATATTACTAGGCCAATTTGTGTCAATTCAAAAACACTTATCTTTTTATTTACATAGTACAATGGAGTAGAGTACAATAATCAAAAATCCTATAAACATCACTGTTTAAAATACAGTAGGTACAGTCAGTAGGTCTAATGTAATCTTGTAACTATCCTGCTAACATCTGATTGAGATTATTACCTTCTTTCCATGTAGCCTAATATGTGATCTTACAACTCTGGTAACTAAAACTGGAGACATTTGCTACTTTGTGCTACCTGCTCATTCAAAATTACGAAATAACAGCAGGGAAATTATGTTTGTTTTTACAGGTTATTAAAAGAATGACCCAGGTTCCTGAGGAGCTGACCTGAATGACCATCATGGCCTCGATCCGTTGTGCCTCTATATTCTTTGCAAAATGCAATGAATATTTACAGAGCTGACCATGGCCGTTTGAGAATCAGAGGAATGGAAAGGTGAGGACAATCTGATACAAGTGTTAGTAGTTACAGTATATAAATAAAATATTTACCAATACACATTCATTATTGGTTCAGCATATTGCAAAAACACAGTTTGATCAACACCACAAAATGATAAACTTTATTTTTTTTTTTCAACAATCGTCCAGTGATACTCTGATGTAAAATATTATAAAATAAATAGTAAAAAAAAAATTGCTTTTCCACCCTGTTCTCGTTGCAGGCAATGAAGTGACTTGGCCTACAGGTCTTTTGTGAGCAGGAGCTGGGGTTTCCTTAGAAGAAGCGTCCGTGTCATGATCCCCTCGTGTGTGGTGCTACGCATATGGAGGGAGCTTCCGGATACTTCAGGGCAGTACGTTGGATTCAGACCCCTTTTCGACTGAACGCATGTTCAGCAACAGCATCCTCCATGGAAGGTCTGTCAAGCTGAGCACACAAGTCCTGGGGCACAGGAATCCGCTGGACGGCATCCCAATAAGGAAGAGGGTCTTTGATCTCGAAGAGGACAAGAAAGAGGACTTATATTGGATAATGTAATACAGTGCATTGTAGGCTGTATACTGTACAATAAACAAATTGTATGGCCCTGAACATTGTGCTTTGTTTACAGTACTGATGATGATTTCGACACCAGTAGCATCAGGTCTAAGACAGCCTGTTGTGTGTGAATCGATAAGTTCTTTTTAGTGCCTATACTGTTGCACATTTTGATTTGTTGTTTGTAATAAAAATATATATTTTATTAAACTTACAAATTGTTTGTCAAGTCTGTACATAGTTTCTCCTTGGCTGTCTTCCGTTGTGGGGCATTCTCATTGAAGTGCATGGCTGCAAGATAAAACCTAAACCAAACAACAGAAATGTTGTAACAAGTGAAAGTCACTTTTGCATGCACACACCAAGCTGTTAACTCACAGCAAAAGCATTTGCTAATATTCTAAGCCCCGCAAGATGCCACACTTGGAGCATGGCATGGCATGCTGCGTTTGTCATGTTGCCGTTCTTGTAATGTTATAAAATAAGAACGTGCAAATAAATCCATTGTATCTAGACAACACGGTTTTCAACATATCGACTAGATATCATTTGAATTGATAACGTGAAGTTGTTTCCACTTCTGACGTCAAAAACGTATGTGTTATATGGGTATGGGTTATATTACAGTTAGCAAGCGAACTATCGTGTTACTCAGCTTCAGTTAGCATGCATAGTAAAATGTAGGTTAACATGACAACACAGGTTTTATCCAAATGACACACAGGAAAATTAAATAGCCTTGCCAATGAACTAAATCACACATTCTACTTGCTAGATACACGTTAGCATGGCTAATAACCGCTTAGCGACAAAATAATACTTACAGCATGCGGTTGTGATGATGACCTTACGGTCGGAACAGCCCCTCGTTTCAGTAACAGCAGCTTAGCAAATCCTGCTTAACTGTCCAAGGTTTTGAAAACTGACTTCGGTGAAATGTGTTGCAAATTAATAACGGAGTGTCAGACTTTGCAGGGATCTTCTGGTAGAAAAACATTATCCATGCCCCTCGAACTTTTGAATCCTTGGGAAGACTATGGAAAGTCTCAGCTTTCTTTGTAGCCTAAGTTTCAGCCTGGAACACTGCATTTACGACCGTGGCTCATTTTCGATGTCCTTGAAGAACTGTCTGCTTTATAATTCCTGTGGAAGTAAACGAGCAGGCAGCTAACTAGTGTTTGTCTCATCTTCGCTCTCCATTCACGTTCCTGGGCTCAGAGCACCAGTGGGCTGGTCTGTATGTAAATTTTGTGGCGTGACAAATGTACAGGCCAGAGCCAAATAAGGTACCACCTGCGAGTTTGCGTAAACTCGCAGCTTCGTTTGGATTCGCCCGTTTTATGGCGGGAGTTTAGAATTGTGAGATTTGCATAGGAAGGAGGTGTCGGTGGGGTTTTGAAGTTCTCTGTATCTCCATTTCACCCACTGAACTATCGCTATTCATCTATGACAAAGTAAACTCGGTCGGGATTTGAAATGTTTGCGCAATTATAGCCTATTCTATGTAGAAGAGTTAAACGGGACATTTGAGATAGGCCTTGTCAGCAACAGACAGGTTCGGTTATAAACAGGGTTGGAATTATAGCGCAAGCCTTTGAAGATCTCCATATGGATAAAACTACAACCAGGTAAGGAGTTTAGCACGTATCCAGAAATATTTTTGAGAAGAAATTATTTATAGGCATAGGTTAGGCCTACAGTAAGTCTGTAGGCTATGGGATGGATAGCCCATCTGAATGTTTTTGGATACCGCCTGTGATTTATTATTTTTGGGCATAGCTACGGTATAGGCTAAATCAAGGGGAAATAATGAGTACGTCTATTCTAAGGTAAAGTCCACAAAATTAGACTTGATAGGCCCGCCAAACACTGCCGGAACTTTAAGAACGAACGATATTTTGCGTTCCGAACCGGTTCAGGACCGATATGTTGGTGGCGGAACGCATGCAAGAACGAAAACGTTAAACATAGGCCTACCTGAACCGTTCGGAATGGAACGTTTGAAAAATAATTTCGTTTTCAAGCCCTGCACACACCTACCAAATTTGATACGTCTAGCTGAAAGTATGTGCCAACCACTGCCTCAATCACCTTAGGGGGCGCTACTGAGTCCCTGGGCCACACCCGCTCTTGTACCTAACTGCTTTGCGTGACACCTGATGTGTGTGCCAAATTTCAAGACTTTTCACCCATCTTAACCACCTCAAAAAAGGAAAATACTCTGAGACAAAGTTAAAATAATAATAATAATAATAATAATAATCCTTACAAAAACAATAGGGCCTTGCGCCCTTCGGTGCTCGGGCCCTAATAAGACATAATATATTTCATACCTTGTGTTGCAGCATGTAGCCTAGCTGTCTAGCTAGGTTTACAATGCAATCCAATGTCCTAAAATACTAGCATTTCGCCTGTCAGCTAGCTAAAAAGATTGAGTGCTTAAACTGACATAGTGGTCTATTTAGTGGTGTATGTGCTCTGACTAAGTTTGTGTGGCATATAAACCACAATTTGTGTTGATACAAGTGCCAATGTTCGTGTAGAAACATTTTAATCACATACAAATTTTCATGTTACAGCTCAGGTAGTGTCCACCATCTTGGTCAGACTTTTTTGTAACTCCCGCCTCCAAACACAAAGACGCGGACCTGATTGGTTCTTGAATGGTCCTCATTTAAATAAAGTTAAACATTGGCCAACTTTGTTTCGCCTGCCTCGGCGATTCGCTTTCATTTCGCCCAACCAGGGCGAATTTCGTCTCCATTCAACCTCAATGAGAGCGACGCGAAATTTCGGTGTATGGAAACACACCGTTAGACGCACGGGGACTAACTGTGTGCTGATTGGCCTGGGAGGTGGAGTGAGCTCAATTTGCCTCCGTCTCAGTAGCCCCTTCACCACAAGTTCGCGGAAACCAGCGGATTGCATTGTATTGCCACTTTCTTTGTGCAAGATGTAGGCATTCACAAGTGCGACCTCTCGTATGTGATGGAACAACCGATGGTACCACTTCATTGCACGGTGTTGGTAGCTGTAATAGGAGCATAGCTGGTCTCCGCGATCTACCCCTCCCATGAAGCGGTTGTAGTCCTCCACGCTTTTGGCTTGCACAAAGTTCTGTAGCCATCGGACCCTTTGCTACGCACTCGTTTAGTGAAAACGAGATTATCGTGCAGGACGGTGACAGTACCAGCATCTCGAAAAGAGGCAGTTAAAAGTGGACGTTTTTCAAAAAACACAGGGGGATCTGAAGGCCGCAGTTTCAGACCATGGAGTTGAGGGGGCATGCCTTTCCTGTTCACACGAACAGTTCCACACGCGCCGGTGTTTTGCCGGTGGAGCTCTTGGAAAAGAGCGGGTGAGGTGTAGTAGCTGGAAGTATAGAGAGTGTGTCCCTTTCCCAAAAGCTTGGCTTCGCTTAGCAAGCTTACAACTGAGCTATGGCCAATACCCAGACAGCGGTCGTAGTTGAAGGGCCCTCCAGTATATACGTGCCACAGATATGTATAATTACTTGTCGAGTCTGACAGGACAAAATTCTTCAGACTAAACCGGTTTTAGGGGTGTAAATCGGAGCCTTCATGACGATTCGATACGATATCGATTTCTTAAGCCAACGATTAGATTATTTTCGATACTTCAGAATTCTCCACGATACGATTCGAAACGATTTAATACTCAATATTTTTACATGATATCTATTAAGTTTCAAATAAATCAACAAAAAATAAATAATTTGCCTTTATTTGAGAATACAAAATTATATTCACATGATGTAAATATTACACTATAGCTTGTGCTCAATGTACTGCAAATAGAACAGTTACTGCTACAGTTAAAAAGTAAAATAAAGTGCAATTAGATAAATTGTAATTAGAACAAAATAAAATAATAACATCTAATGCTATACTGTGCAGGTCTAGTATGGCCAATTAGCCTATTCACTGTAGCCTGTGTTCTTCCTCGACAGTCGTCACTAATACCATAGCGTCTTTTCTGGCGGCAAAATTTTATTTGGCACGTACTGACAGAAAAAAACCCTTCCACGAAATTAAACCATGGACTCGTCAATGGAGAGGTGTTCGTGGGGGTAGTACTCGCTCTGAAAACTCTTCAGGACTAGATCCATGAGTGGGCGGATTTTAAAAAGTGGATCATAACTGGCTGACCTCTCTCCAACCTCAGAGAGTTGTCATTGAAGGGGATGCAGGAGGACAAGAGCTGAAAGCGGTTGCGTGTCATTACACAAGTGAAATTTGGTGTCAAGCCCAGTGAACTTTGGGTGCTCCAGTAATCAGAGATTTGAGGCTTTCTAGTCAGACCCATGCTGATCTGAATGGCCAAAAACTCCTCCATCTCAGAACGATCAGTGGGTTTATAATCACGGAAACGAGAGTGACTCGCTAGCTCGGTGGAAGCTAACGCCTCAGCATAGCGGTTTGTCTCAGCCACTATGAGATCAATGGCACAATCTTTTAAAAAAAAGGTATGGATCACCACAATCCCAAACTCTCTGCGGACCAGGTCGTGGGTTGGTCTGTATAAAAGGGATCCTCCCATCAGATCGCTTCCTCTCACCCTCAGTGGCCACCGTTTTGCCTGTGACATCTAGCCACTCCCGCGGGGCGTCTCCCTCACCACAGCCAGTGAAGTCGCCGGCCTCTGTGAAGTCGCCGGCCGCTCCTCCTTTGTCTCCCTCCTCGTCCTCCCCTGGACCACACACGACCCCCTCCAAGTCCTCCTTCAAAAAAATCAAAAGATCAAAAAAATCTTGCCAACTGCAGCTTTAATGATAACTAGTCGTGGAAATTCTGTTTTTTTGTCAGGGAAAAGTCATGGAATTTTGACTGAATTTCTTGTACATCTTTACATACCCACACTGAGATTTAGTCAACACTGGATTCATTACCATTGAGATTGACCTTTAAGGCGGTTCAATCTCTTGATTTAGTAGGTTTTTCTGCACAGATCTGTAATCTTATCCATTTAAATTGTATCCTAATACTTTAATCATATACTATAGACTACAATTTTATCACATATGAGTATGAGCTTGATGAATTGACACTGACTACTTTTGTGGTGTTGTAATTTGATTGTGTTTTTATAATGCTGTCTTTTTATGTATACTGACTCCGTCTCCACTCACTGGTTAGCGAAGTATAAGGGCTAAGCTACACCAGACGTGTAACTGAAGCGTTCCGTTCGCGTTGCGTCTGCTGCAACAATTAGCTTCCATTATAATCAATGGAAGTAGCTACACCAGACGTGACAGCAGCGCGTACGTTAAAAAAAAATAGACCATTCATTTAAAATAGATTTTACGCGTCGCGAACGGAACGCATCAGTTACGCGCCTGGTGTAGCTCATACCTAACCTTTGGGGTGCTTAACCTACGCTGGTTAAACAGGAGGCTTAACAGGTGAGAACCATACCCTAGGACCCAGATTACACTAACACATCTTCTGAGGCAAAAGAGGGCTACACTCAAACAGAAAATGTCACATTTACCCATACAATAGTTTAAGAAAGAACATACAGCAATCTGAAAGGAGAGATGTTTTTGAAAGTGCAAGACTTAGGTGTGCAGCACCATCTGGTGGACATATGGCTTTATGATTCAATTTTAAGATCTGGGGCCTGTACTACGAAGGGAGCTTAACCTACCCAGATCCACAAACCTGGTTATCTTAAGTGGTGTTAATCGGTACTACGACGCTGATTAAGACGTTGATTTGTTGAACCAGGGTTAACCTAATTGGAGTTTGTGCGTGTTCACATAAAAGGGGCGGGTTGCAGAGCAAATCACCACTTTCAATCATGACGCGATCACCTTATTTTACGGATGAGGAATGCACAATTATTATGACAAGTTACGAGGAATTAAAACCCACTTTACGACAAAAATCAAACACGTCGGCAGCAAACAAAGCAAGGCAAGGCTGTTGGCATTGTAGTGCAGATCGGGTAGCCTAAATGCCTAAAAGTAATTTTATTTCCACATGTTCCTCAAATATGTGTTACGGAGGATTAATAGCTTGCGGAATGTCTGAAATGAGTTGAAATAATTAAATTGCCTATTTTGAGTTCATAAAAAAGGCCTACAGATGCAACACAATTCAGAAGTGAGCATATAGATTAATAAGGATAATTTAATGTTTAAGTAGCCCCCATTGACTGATTTAGTGTATGCCTAATCCTGTGAACATTTCAGATGCAACACCAGTGCAAAACGCACATGGCAGCAGGTGAAAATGAAACACAAAAACATTATTCAGAATGGTAGGTTTATATAGTTATAGCTTGCATTAGTATTTCTTAATTATGTTAATTTGTTGTATGCTTATAGCCTTCACTTGGCCTCTGTTTTACAGCTAACAAGAAAAAGGTGTCTTTGAACATTACTGTAGGAGGAAAGGCACCAGAGTGTTTTACAGTAGGCCTAGCAGAAGAGTTGGCCATCGCAAATAATAAACTTAGTGGAAGGCCTATTATGGGGGGGGGTTGAGGGAGGCATTCTGTCGGATCCTGGTGCTGTGGAAATGTGCAGCCTTTATGTGCAGGGCAATATGATATTCAAGTTTTATGTTAAAATAGTGATGTTAATTTATTACTGTACTGTATGTCCGATTTATTTTCGGACATACAGTATTCTTGCTCAGATGTTCAGCATCACCGATGGAATAATTGTCCACTGGCAAAATAGCCTATCTCAACGAAAGGCACATTATCTGCTCTATCGTAAGGGCATTGCTACGGGTGATTTGCGGCGGGTGACTTTAGAGACGTCTGCCTTGATCAGCTGGCAATGATAACGATCCCTCGGCTGAGAATCTATATTATTCATAAAGAATATCGTCCGGTAATGTCAGCGGTCTCTAAAAACCCTCGCCCTGCGAAGAGAGCCCCTCACAATTTGCGCTCCAATGTCGTATGGATCATCCAGGTACGCAGACAAGTTGTTAGTGGAGAGGTGGTACTTATAAAGGGTGTGGTTAAACGGAAGACCAAGAACGGTTAACCAAGAACATAACCTGCTCGGAGCAGGTTTGAGATGCAGCGTAAATTGCCATAGCAGCATACCTCGGTTAAAGCCTGTCCACTTTTCATAGTACGGGCTAATTGGGAAGTTACGCCACACGTGATTAAGTTACTCTCAAAGTTACCCAGATAAGCCACTAACCGCGCTTTGTTTTTGTTTGTTTGTTTTTGTCGGCCAGGCAGCTCAGAGGCAAGGAGCCAGCCGAATGTCCTGACCCACATTCTGGATTTCTTGGATAACTGAAGGATTCAAAAAGGCTTTCTGTTAAAACAACAGGTATTAGTTTACATTTTCCACAACTTCTTGTGACAGTTCATCAGCGATCTCAAGTCCAGTACATTCTTCAGAGAGATCATGTTACTGTTTTGTGTGGTTGCAATCTCACCTCTCTTTAATGCTTCTCGTCTTTTTCCTCTCCTGCTCTACCATGCTGTCACCTGCTGCTAAGGACTCAGAGGACCACATGCTGGTAGCCTGTGGACTTTGCATCCAGACATCAAGTGCTCTGCCAAAGAGCGAGGAGCTTGACTGTCATTAGGTTGCTGCAATACTTTTCCTTCAGCTACATATTTACTGTCTGCAGCAGACAGACTGGACTTCTAATTGGCTAATATTGCCCAACTTCTGCCTGACACCAAAATATGTCCAACATCTGTGTAGATTACATACACCATAAAATTCTATACCTATCCTGGGTTATACTGGCGTAGTAGTATGTAGTATGACATATGGTTTTGATGATCTGAATGTTCTTTCACTTGTGTGGAATGTTTTGAAACACTCTCTATGTCTAGGTCCTCTTGTTCTCTCTTGCATTGGATGGGAGACAGAGGGACAACTGGGTTGCAGAATGCTCTCTGAAGGGCTGGGTTCAAAGGAGGGAGCTTGGGTGGCAGAGGAGGGAGTTTTGATGGCAAAGCCTGTGTCGCAGCATTCTGTATTTTTGATAGAAAATTAGCATCCTGTAATTGACAACGCTACAAGGGTGATGGCCTGATGACAGGTGCTAGGGTGTTCTTTTCCTCCTAGACACTTCAGAGCACCTGCAACAGGAGGCTGGACTACTGTAAGCTCCTCTGACGTAGAAGGGGAACTCTGACGTGAGAAATAGTCTTCTCCTGGGGAGCCTCTCTCACAGATCTAAATGTTACTATGCATACAGACAGACAGGGGGAGAATGAATAATTTCAAGTAGAGCTCCAAAGTGTAGAAATGTGTAATACCTATCCATCCACTATCATATCCATAACATATGAGTACTTGTGCTATCTTCAGAAATTATACATTGATTAAGAACTTCAGACACTAATATTTTGACAAGATAGATTTCAGTAACTCACAATGTTCTCGCGTCCTCCATTTTCTGCTGTATTCCAGAGCTGAGCGACTCTGGCCACTGCGTCTCTGCTCTGCTGCCTGGTGATTGTGTCCAAGTGTAAAACTTGCTTCCTCCACGTTGCCCACTCCAAGCTGTCCTCTTCTTCCTCTTCTTCACCCACTCCTCAAGCTCCACCATTCTCATGCGGTCCAGGGAATGTATTACCCTGGGTAGCTGAGCAATAGCGTCTTTGAGCATTAAACACTCTCCTTCTTCCCTTTTTTGATGGGAGAGATGTTTTTTTCCCTTGTTTCCCCATTTCTCCACTTCCGTGACCCGCGTCTCTCTACCCTCCAGCAGGACTGCTAACTTCCTCTCTCTTGTTGTGCTCTTTAAGCTCCACCATTCTCATGTGGTCAAGGAAATGCATCACCCTGGGTAGCTGAGCAATGTCTAGTCCTCTTTGGCACTGCAGCAGTTCAGTTTTCTGATGAACTGAAAAAACCTACAAACAAAAGAAAATGTTTCACAGAGTTATTGCAATTTCTATTACAGCATCAATAACTTTAGTGTAACTGTTGCTTCCTCCATGTTTTACACTCCAAATAGTCCTCTTCCTCTCTCTTGTGCTCCTAAAGCTCCACCATTCTCATGTGGTCAAGGGAATGTATCACCCTGGGTAGCTGAGCAATAGCCTCGTTGAGCATTGCAGCAGCACACTCTTCTTCCTCTCCAACTTGGCTCACCTCTCCTCATTTGTCAAACCACATGCAAGAAATGTGGGTGTTATTTTTGATTCTGGGCTTTGTCTTGATATACAGATCTCATCTGTTGTCAAGAGTAGCTTTTATCAGTGAGAACCATCACCAAGCTTAAACCCTTTCTGTCATATCACAACCTGGAACAAGTCATTCATGCCTTCATAACATCATGGCTTGATTACTGCAATTCCCTTTACCTAGGTCTCCCCAATCACTGTTGTCACACCTTCAGATGGTCCAAAACGCAGTGGCAAGGCTGCTAACTGGTACCAAAAAACTGGAGCATATTACCCCAGTCTTAGCCTCCCTTCATTGGCTCCCAGTCCATTTCAGGATCCAATTTAATGGTTTTTAAAGTACAAAATGGTCTGGCCCCAATCTACATCTCTGACCTCATACACCCCCATTCAGCCCCCAGGTCTCTTAGATCTGGCAACAAAGACCTTCTCTACATCCCCCGCTCTCTGCTAATGCAAAAAGGTGACAGAGCCTTCGCCGTCGCTGCTCCACGCTTGTGGAATCAGCTGCCACCTGATATAAGAACTGCCCTCTCCATCACTGCTTTTAAATCCAGGCTCAAAACCCACCTATACTCTAGCCTTTTCTGCCCTCTAACGTGCTATGCTTGCTTTCTGTGTCCTGCTGTTCCTTGTTTAATGTGTAGATGTATTTTATTTTATTTATTTTATTTTTGTTTCTAGTTTGAAAACAGCACTTTATTAAGCTGTGTATAAATGTGCTATAAAAATACATTTGACTTACTTCATTGTCGTCCAAAACCGGGTGAAATCAGCGGATAGGTCAAGCCTAAATAATTTAAAACACAAAAACCGCCATCATGTAGGCTACACGTCTCGTCACATATCATCACTAATATATAGCCTACACGGCCTCGGCCTGCAGCTACACACCACCGAACTCATCTTCACCTGTAGGCCTATCTAGTTGTAACCTGAAAACTTGTCATGTGTAATATTGTATTGTAACATTGTATGCTGTTTCCCATGTAACTCCATTGACCACAATGCAATATTCCCACTGTTCTAATCAAATTTTGTATATGTTTGACCAATGAGATTTATTTGTTTGATTTGCTTTGATTTGAATTGTATAGCAGGTTATTAGATACAGGTACATTAGGGGAACATTTCTTGGTTATGGGAACGTTGCTTGAAAATTGTGAATGTTGTCCTATGGTTTGCCAGTAAAGTTTTTCTGACGGAAATACTACGTTTTTTTGGTTGTGTTGGTTTGCAGAACGTTTTTCTAACATTTTCTAACCTGGGGCAACCTTTAGAGAACGATACTATTTGGTTGCAGTATGGTTCCCCTAACCATGTAAAAAAAAACTTGGGGTAACCATCAGAGAATGTTACCATTTGGTTGTAGTAACATTCCCTTAACTATTGAAATTAAACAACCTAGGGGCAACCTTTAAAGAACATTATATTTGGTTGCAGTAATGTTCCCCTTACCATGTGGATAAAAAAAAACTGAAGACAATGTTACATTTAGGTTGTCAAAACGGTATTGAACGTTAAAATAACCATCACAGTAGGCTATGAAATCTGTTTTTTTTTTTAATGAATAATAAACATACAAACTCGGGTATCACTTTTTTTTTTTTTTTTTTCATTTATTAGATGAGTCTTTGAATGAAAAATGCATTTATGTATTATGAGCTGTATGCAGGCACTTATATTTCATTCCTCGGTTGCATTCAGTACCCCCACCTGCTGCTTGCAGACAGACCCTCCACCTGCTGCAGCTAACACCACAAATACAATACAATTCTGTGGGAAACACTGGGTGCCAAAGATCAAACAAACAAAAGGAATGAGAAAAATAAGGTGAATTTGTGACAATGTTGTGAAGAAAATGTTTGTGGCCTAACAGCAGCACATTTGACCCAATGTTAAACTCACTTATTTACCTTACTGTGCCTTACAAAGTCTAGAACACATTGACTGTTTGTGCGTCAACACATTGCACCACAGTCTGGTCTCACGTGTAGGTATAGCAAGCCCAAAAGAGTTGTTTTTGTCTTCACGTATACTAGAATGAGTTGTGGGATTCCCGAGGTAGCAACGGATAGAAAGAGACTGCCATGTTGTCTTCCTCGCATCATCCCACTTGGTGCTTGGCATATTGTTGTCAAGGGTCCTATTTTGAACCTAAAATAAATTACCAATGTGCACATACACACAATAAGCATCGTTACCAAATAGTGCAAGCAGGTAGCAAATAATTATATATTAAATTGTTACTGAGAATGCATGTGATAGTGACTGTATTTCTGTTTCAAAGGAGTAAAATTGTGATAATTGTAAGATTTTTTTGTGTTTTGTTTTTTACTTTTTTTTGGTGAAGCACTGCTTCACCTGTAGTCTTATAGAAGCCTCCTCTGATACAGATGCATCATTAACCGATACATCATGTTATATGGTACCGGGCTTCTATAAACTAATGGTATACCGGCATTTAAGTCGTGGAAAACATCCCTTTTCGCAATTCCTTTTTCACAGGGTGGCCAATATGCTGGAATCTGTATTAAAAACAGGCAGACAGACAGCGTGTGGGGATGGAGGGCAGAGCAGAAAGCTTTATTAATTTACTTAAGTGGGTGGCTACATATTTTGACTGAGACTGGAGAGGGCTATATGAGAGTTTTACTTTATGGGACTAAAACTTGTAGATTCATCTTAATAAACCTACCGGTATTTGAAAACATCAGAGCTGACGTTAACAGTAGGCTATCATTAACCTGAACTTTACATCATTACAGACATTTGCATCGATAGTCTGGCGTTATATTTGCCTCGGATGTAGGCCTACTGTGGAGTGACTGTTTTTAGTGGCAGGTTAAAGGAAAATTCCGGTTTTTAGCACTTTAAGGCCCTTTTCTGGTTTGTTTTGGATGAACTAGAGTGGTGGACACCGAAATTTTGACGAGTGGTCCTGTCTCGACTTTTCTGACTCGTTTTGAATCGCCTTTGACTTCTCAGGGTGGCTGGCAATGGGCATACTGTAGTAGGCTACTCAACATGTCAAGTCTATGGGGGGAAAATACACTTTTAATTACAAATATCTCAAAAAGTATAAACTTCTCAAAAAATAAAAACGGATAGGACGGTAAAGCCTTGGAAGATATACGGAACGGTGCTTGAACCAAATTTGTACGTTAAGCGGTTTGGGCTGAATAGCGTGCACAAAAAGGTAAAAAGAAAAATAAGAAGAAGAAGTCTCCGGATTTTAATAGAGGGGATCCCCTCTAAATACAGTTTCTGTCGTGTTTTATTTGGCATTTTGTAAAATCCCATTGATTTCTGTTGGAAGACTCATTGCACGTTGATAGCTGCGCCACCGTATGCTTCAGGTTCAAATATTGAGCGGTTGTGTTATAGACAGTTCCACAATAGCAAATAAGACGGCTCGAAATCATACATTGCGCCGATATATTTGCTTTTAATAATCAACGAACACCACTAACCACTCGGTGAGTTGCACAGTTTTGAAAACGAACGTTAAGGGTTGTTTTAGGACATGTTTGAGTAGCCTCATATATACAGTCTATGAGTAGCCTACTACAGTATGCACATTGCCAGCCACCCTGATAAGTCAACGGCGATTCAAAACGAGTCAGAAAAGTCGAGACAGGACCAAAAGTCAAAATGTCGGTGTCCACCACTAGTTCATCCAAAACAAACCAGAAAACGGCCTTCAAGTGCTAAAAACCGGAATTTTCCTTTAACTAATACTGATGACTTGCGCTAGCTTAGCACCTGCGTAACTCAACAAGGTGAAGTTAGTTTGATATTCGGATATTCTTTTTTTTTTTTAATGCTGCCGGTTTCACCCCGTGTTTGCAGACACTGTACAAACAGATGACCTCTCTACTTGCTCCCAGCCGACCTACCTTCATAGTCTTTTTTTGTCAATAGCCTAGCTTGGACATCAGTGACCTAGTGACTCCAAAACAATGCAGAATAGGGCTTAATCCGACACACCTCTTATAGCCATTGTATGCACACTCTATTTTATATGAATATTTTAAAGAAAATAGCCTAAACCTACATTATTTCCTATAAAGAACAGTCTCCTTTTTTCAATACCTCGCAATGTGACCTTGACTCCAAGAATAGTTATGGGACTCATCAAACACACCTCTTCCTGTATGCACACTGTATTTTATATGAATATTTTACATTTTAAAATTTAAAGAAAATACATTATTACAAAAATGGTTGAAATTGAAAGTAAGTTAGCCTGTTTGGGTTGACTATGTGTAGGGTGCATATAAGTTTTTGCCTGAAATTGCACTGTGCCTATTTACAAGGGCATTGTTCCCACCTATTTTGGGGCCAACCATCAAATGCTGGACCTCTATAGAAAGCTGAGAACCTGTAGTTTTCGTAGGAAAATAAGTGTGTGATGTACTGACAAAGAGTTACAGAGGCTAGAATATAGTTTTTTCTTTCTGGCGGATTACAAGCATCTATGAACTGACCACATTTCAGCCCTCTAGGTCAGTGGTTTTCAAAGTGGGGGCCGGGGCCCCCTGGGGGGCCGCGAGGGGATGCCAGGGGGGCCTCAGAAAGTTGGAAGGAAAAATAAAAGCAACAAATAAATACATTTGAAAATGTTTAAATATACCTTTTACTATGAGGGTTGTTATACAATGCCATTATACTAATTTGACGCATATATGAACATTATATTTTCCAGGATACTGACTGGGAATAATAGTAGAATGATAGCTCTCATATACAGTAGCAGAGAGCCCCAAATGCAATTTTTACACACTGTATGCTCCATCTCAAAGTGCTTGCGGCTAAAATAATTATTAGGATTAGCGTAATGTATTTTTACATT
The DNA here is from genome assembly GCF_017589495.1 of Alosa alosa. Lineage (NCBI taxonomy): Eukaryota > Metazoa > Chordata > Actinopteri > Clupeiformes > Clupeidae > Alosa > Alosa alosa. The sequence continues at coordinate 21,743,508 of NC_063196.1, forward strand.
TGCCGTAGTATTGTCGATGGGTTTAATAACACATCAAGGGGGGTCCTTGGCCAGAACCTAGTGGTATTTGGGGGGCCTTGTCGTGGAAAAGTTTGGGAACCCCTGCTCAAGGTCACTTTATATCCCTTAGAAACACAACTGAGCCCTAGCACCAGGTCTTGTGAAGCTGTAGCCTATGCAAAAGTAGATCAATATAGAATAAAAATATGAGTGCTTTAGACTATTATTTGCCAAGGTATGCCCATGCGTTTTGTAAAATGCCTATGGAAACTGGTCCGTGTAACGCTTTGCAGTGCTTTGTTCTATTTGCTCTATCCATCTGATCCAAATAAAAAATGTGTTAAATAATCCAATTTTCACTCTTTTTAACTGCTCAGCAAATAGATAATTGCTGCTATTTTCTAAATGTGTCACGCAAGATAAAGAAAACAGAAACTGGATTGGAAACAAAAGTAAAATTTAGTTAATATTGGGCTGAAATTTAGCCTGTTGGGCTGAACCATGCGTGGGGGGGGTGCTGATATGCCTACATATTGGCGCGCGGTGTTGGTGATCACATTTTATCAGCGGATGTAGAGATGGAGGGCCATCAAACACAGTTCAGCTTGCATCAAGGTGCCAAGCGATTGATAATGTCAGCTCGAGATCAGAACTTCAGATGCAGAGGGAGACATTGCTGCGTCCTGACACTTATGAGTAGGCCTACTAGCCTACTCATGTTCTGGGAGGCTTTAAAGACCTACATGCGCATTACCAATGGACTTGAGCCCTAGTAGCCTACAGGCCAATGTAGGCTATATGCTGTTGAAATTAATAAATGGATAAACGGATAAATTAGCCTAATGAAACCTAGTCTAGCGTAAAGCGTTAAATAAGCAAAAATGCCATGTCAAACAGTGCTTGGGGTAGCCTGTATAGCCCGGTATAGCCAAGACTGACGTCGATGGCAAAGCATTCTGCTTTGGGGAATTATTTGCTATGGAATGGCATGGCCATATTCCATGGTATGGCATGGCCATATTTATATTTTTTTCGTGTGAATTTTGCAAATAGAACATAGCAAAGCGTTACACGGACCGAAACTCCCCATTTGACTTTTTGTTATCCAAAATGCATACTGACAATCAAATGCTTACTGCACATGAACCCCTTTGCGTAGAAGCATAATCCTGGTCTCAAATGAAAGGTAACACTTTGAGGTTTCTTGTGGACTATTTAGATTGTATGTCAGGTGTTCTGATATAGACTGACTACACAAAATAGGGAATAATTACAAAAAAAATTATTAATTTTTGCATTTACTTTGTTGGTTCAATGAGTGTGTATAAGATAGACTACATCTGTACAACTAATATTGGATAATACAACATGAAGATTCAATTTATGGATTCTTGTGAATATTTCAGTATGTTGCATCTACTTATTGTGCTGCAGCTACAGTACACTGCAGCCAGAAGTCAGGGTAGCACCAAAAGTAAAGCACTATACTATGTAAAGCACTATACAGATTGTACATGAAAAAAGTTGTAATTTTTGGATTCCCAAGAGTCAAAGCTTTGAAATGGTGTATAACATTACTATGCTACATAGCAATATGGTGCATTGATTTAGGGGGGGAATGGGTAACCGTCCCACCGGCGGGACACTGAAAATTATTTAATGTACTAACTTTTCAGCTTCCGCGGCTGTGTAGTCACTTTTAGAATTCTTGTTCACCTGGATGTCAGGCAAGTCGTTCCGCAGTTTGTTGCAACTTCTCTAAATTGTGATAATGTAATTTCGGTGTTGCAAATCAACAATTCGGCCTACTCGGCAAAACACAAGACGCATCCAGGGATGCATCCTATTTAATCTTAATGGTAAATTGGCATTTTTGCGTATGTTGGAAACACAAATATATTTACATACATTTAACTACAAATCAGTTGTTTTTATGAACTGAAACTGGTACACTACAATAACCATGGCATAACAATTATTGTGGTGTAGAGTAAACAAGTCACCTTCCACAAGCATAAATACCACATTCCACATCAAGACAATACCATCGATCTCACTCTTTCATAACGCAGCCACATCCTCTCTTGAAATACGGACTATTAGGATAGAATTAAAAAATATATATTTACAAGACATGCATCCTTGAAAGAAATCAGACCAGAATCCAGCCCTGAAGAAGGGCGCAGCATTCAACGGCATGTGGTGGGATGGGATGGGAAGGGGGGTCTATGGAGCAGGTAAAGGTGGATGTGCTTGGCCTATTCTCTATCACTGAGCTCAGTCAGTGCAAAGGGCCAGATGATATCTATAGGGTCCAGCTGGTCGAGCAGAGGAGGCAGGTGGTCCTCCACCAGCTGGCCCCTAACCAGCCACTGACTTAGGAGACTGAACTGAACTGTTAAATGGAGAGTGCAGCCCTGAGATGGTACTCTCTCCTGTGGCTTGGGACAGGTCTGATGAAAACTACATCACCCACATCACCTTAATAACAACTTTTTTTAATGATAGACCTAGAAATAGCAAACGTTAGAAACACATGGTCTCCAAAATGAACCCTTATGCATAAATGTCATATCTAGTACTCAAATAAGAATATTCATTCAACAGAGTTTGTTCACATTAACCCCTCACCTGCCATTGCTTGTTTATTTTGTGGAGAAAACCTCAAAATCATCCTCTTATACAGTAAACCATACTGTTTATAGGATTGTTGAAGATATTTTTCCCTGTTAAAATAATTTCAGGCCATATTAATACAAAATATCATGTCATCATTTTGACCAAAAATTACCCAATTTCCCCCAGCATATTCATTTTTAAAGAACAAAACAGCACAGTTGTTGAGTACAGTCTCAAAGTGGAGTCTTGCTTTAATATTGTGAGAGATATTGCCCCAAAAGTCATATTTGTTTTTGCGTAGGTTATGAACACCTCAGTCTCAGTCTCTATCTATGGAGACCCATTAGTTTCCTTTGAGTGGGTCTTTTCTGTTCACCATATCAGTATTACACTGTTCACATACTGTACTAATGCCTCACCACAAAGAACAACTGACTTCGAAGCCAGAATTGGGTCGATTCAGGAGTCAGCGTTTGTCTTGGGAAGGTTTGTCACTGTGAAATCTAACGTTATCTAACACAGACAAGGCAGTCACAGCAGCACAGTGTAATGAGCCACACCCCAAACAGCCATGAGCCAATGAGCATTAGAGCTGACCACAGGCACTGGCCGCAGCTTTTTAGCTGTGCAGTTCAAGAGCTGCTGAGTTGTAGATATTGTGGTTTATTGTCCTGAGGACGGGAAACAAATCTCAGTTAGAAACTCTTCCTACTGCAGCAAATCCAGGTTGGGGGCCTAAAAGCCCATTGGTCCATCTGTAAAGTAGTTGATTATGACTTCAAAAGTAAATATCACCGCACATGTGTATAATACATTATTACGGATAGTTTAATTAGAGTGAACAACACAAACCTGAAGAAGCTGACAGCAAAGCACGTTGTTTGCTCTAAATAAACAATTTGTAATATTATACAAGTGTGCGGTAATGATCTTTACTTTTGAAGTCTGATATTCCTGCGTATAAATAAGACGTTTGTGGAAAGCACGCCATGACTGTTAAGACTGAATAAGACCTTTGTGGAAAGCACACACCACGACTGTTGGACAACAGTGCAAGAAGTGTTGTTATTTACATAGTCCACAGTCCTGTCTGGAGGTGGACAGACGTTAGGAGATGGGGAACAGCCAGTGGGTCAGCCACCCGACACCACTCCGCACGGGACCCCAGTACACATCCATGTTCTGGGAGAAGTCCGTGCACACGGCTGTGCTGGCGTTGCCAAGGAGACAGTAAAGCGCCGTTCCGCCGATGCTTATCACTACGGTGACCAGGCACAGGACCACAAGGATCAGGCAGGAATCTGCGCTGGAATCATCTAGGTACAGGTAACCATAACGACAGTGTGAACACAATATGCACAGCAACATGCACTGTTAGACAAGGCCATAAAGAACAGTGGAATAACACTACTCAGCTGCATTGTTCAATGCTGTAAAATAACATCAACAAATTTGCCAAGAATCCCATAGGTTAGTTTCCCATTGAGCCTTTCACTAAATGGGCAACAAGACTATAAAGAAATTCCTTTTTATTTATTTTGAACTGGATTTACACTGTCTCAAGGAAACAAGCCTGGCCCCATTTATATAGGAAAAATTCATATAGCTCAATATGAATGATAATACAAATTCAACAAGATGGACCATCACAAAGACCGAATGAAAACAAACATACACAACTTAGTGTACATGGAGTGGGCAGGCGGCATCTTACCCTCACTGGGCTCACTGAAGCGGACTTTACGCCGGGCTGTGCGTCTGGGGGAGCTCTCGGGAGGTGATGGCTCTCCCTCTTCTGAAACTCTCCTCTTCAGAATGGACACCAGCCCATTGGTTGGAGACATCTGGGGATATGAGAGGGAAGCTGCTGTCAATATTAGCAGATGAATGACAAATACTGTAAATGATTAACAAGTTAAAGTTAATTGTGTGAAAGGTCTCATGGTATTCCTTCACAAAGTCTCCCCAAGTCTACATGGGTATACTGTAATGTTATATTTTTACCACATGGGGTCAGCATGCTGCACACAATTGTACAACTGTACAACTCATGTTATGGGTCAGGGTTGGTCAGGGAGGAGGGAGTTAATTCACACTGACGGAGAACTGCTCTGCTCACCATAACAACAGTGACACTGATACACCCCAAAGATTCTGGAGGACAAAGAGGATTCTCTGTGACATTTACACAGGACTAAACGAAATGACCAAGTTATACCTAACTTACACACACACACACACACACACACACACCCACCTTCAGAGATTCAGTATATCTTAGTATCACTGTGGGTGAGTCCAGAGGCCTTAGTAACCACAGTTGAAGAGGTGCGTCCAAGTGCCACACCATAATCAACCATGCTACAAAGTGAGATCCTTGGCATACAGCAGCACCTTTCCAAACCCAATAATAATCACACTGTAAACTAGGATGTGTGATGCATCAGATGTGCTAGGCCGAGGACTAGGAAGTACATATATACAAGACACACGCTCGCCCTTCTGCAAGAGGCCCACCACGCTTCGCAGCCTCCAAGGGGTGTGCCACTCCCTCGACAGTCTCTCAAAACATTACGACTGCCGGTTGCCACGACGACTCAGGGGCCAATGACATCATCGAGCCTGCACTCGCAGACTAGGCGAACGTGGAGAGCAGCCGCCCCCCCCTCGTGACTGATGCGGCCCCGTAATTGAAAACAAATGCGGTCAAGGCCTGGGCCCAGTAAAGCAATTACCCTGCCATTTCACTGACCGAAGAATCTTAGAGATTTTCTCCGAGCGGTCAACTCCCTCCTGCCTCCAGAAACCGCCCAGAGACGGACGAACAATGGAATTACCGGATTCCTCAGAGACCAGCAGAAATGTGTGGGAAACTGGAGTCTTTGAGGACAGCAGGGAAAGAGAGGTGAGGTAGCGAAGGTGTATCTCCTCTCACGGATCAGGTGTAAATCCCTGTAATAATGCCCCTGTTTTGCTGAAGGAGTAATTAAACTGTGCTCGCATGGTTCTCAGTATAATCTACCTCAGGTAGATGACAAACTATAGAACTAATACAAACTATTGAACTATTGAAGCGTGGAAAAGTCATAGTGGAAGATAGGGTAGGCTCAGGTGGCAATGCCGAATGAACTCTCGAAAGACTTGGTCTACGATTGAACACAAATGTAAGTTCTTCCTCTTTTGTATTCAAAAGGGAAAAAACTACAGAAAATTGATCTATCTGAACAACAGATGCTTTTTGCCATTTTAGATTGATTCCTATGATGACTCCCAGACACCAAAACTAAAGTCTCTCTGTCTGCCTAGCTTAGGTAAATCAGTGTGTAATGGTTTGTGGTGCCTTGTTATGTCATCTGATAATGAAGTTAAAAGCAGCTGTGATTACATACACTGGATGCCTTAGTAAATCAACAGCTGAGAGCAGCTTACTCTCCCTTAATGTATTCCTGCAAGTCCTCAATCATAGGCATCACAACCATGAGGTCATGCCTTAGCCAACCCACTTTCACTCATGTCGTGCTAGTTGTTGTTACTTGGGAGAGGGTGTAGGGAAATGACCTTGGTAGAGGGTGTAGGGAAATGACCTTGGGAGAGGGTGTAGGGGAATGACTATATCTGTACCTCCTCCACCTGGATGCATTTGGCCAAGTCTTCCATAGGTCTCAGTCCTTTGCTCCTCGCCTCTCCAGCTCCCATCTGAAGCTCCTCCACTCCCTCCTCTTCCTCGTCCTCTTGCTCCTCCCAGAGGTCCTCGTCTTCGTCCTCCTCCTGCTCCTCTTCTCCTTCCTCCTGCTGTTCCCTCGTTGGATGGGGGGAATTGTCTGGTGTCGCTCTCTTGTGTTGGTTCTCCAAACAGGAGACAGTCTCCTGCACGCCTCCATACCTCTCACAGGGCCCTAGGCTGTCTGTCCGGGATTGGTCAACCATGTGCTGCAGGGACGTAGAAAGAGACAGGTGGCATGTTTGACATGCAGCTCACAATCACAATTAAAATTCAAGTAGGGAAGCCTCAAGTAGTCTGTCTGTGGTGGACGAGCTCTTCACTGACAAGTATGAGGATGAAATTGCAAAAACCAATCAGTCACTTACCTTTTCCATGCAGAGAGTAGGTCTGTGAAAGACAGAAAGAAATGAATAAACCCCAGATAAAAGGAGAACAAACAGCATAAAAGTAATGCAAGGTTTAGCAATGCTTTCAGAATGTCAGAGGATAATATATGTACACACACTTTCACGTTTCATGGCAGAGTCATGTGTGACTACTGACATAAGTGTGGCATAACCAACATACTTTTACATATATTTTGAACTGGAGTTACACCTGCTAACCTGTCTAGAAAGCAAGTGAACCCCGTGGAGGGAATGATAAATAAAGCAGCGTGAGGATGGCTGAAAATAATTCAGGTATGCGCCTGTTAAAGAAGACAATCTAGTCTAGTCTAGACATGTAAGCCCCAACACAGAGCAAAGCTGCTTCTAAAACCATTATCTCACATTTACATACACCTATGTGCCTGAGTGAAATAAATCAGCTTAGTAGACCAAAACATGGGGGGATGTCACCCCTCCACATAAATTAATGTATACAATCACATTAGCCTGCAAAGCAGAGGATTTAATAGAGAGTGCACTGAACAGCAACAGTGGCTGAGCTCCTTTGGCATTGATTGTTTCATGGTCAACCAGCTCAAGCTGAGGCAGAACACCATTCACATCTGAGAGCTTGCTGAAGCAACAGTTGGGGATCAAAGGAGAGCCTTGGCAAGCTCCTGCAAAGGAGGTTGGATTAGGTGATGCTGACACACTCCTAGCGCCTGAGTTAGCGATGCAGAACACAGCCCTAATTACGTGAAACTTTCTTCCCTTGGAGCTCAAGAGCTCAATGAATGTGTTTCTTCACTGCACTGTATAAGAGTTATGCTTCGTCTCTCTGCTTGTTGAACAAATGTTCGTATGAATATCTGCGAGGTACATCTGAATTTAATGAAAGTAGGTGCGCCCTCATCAGGGATGCTGTGAGGTTGCAGGTCTTGTGTAACACGCATGTTACTTTCTGGGGAACGTGATTAACATCGCCATCGTCAGAAATCAGCTCGTGTTCTGGTGTAGGAAAATCAGCATCAGCATTGGTGGTGACCTCTCTCTGGTTACGTTTCGGCCAATGATTGATTGAGCCGCATGGAACCTGATCCAGAAATCTGGTAGCGCAGCCCGAGGCAAAGGTCGTGAACGTGACCCTGACTTACATCACCACAGCTTGGACGGGACAAAGCCTATTGTGCTTTATACAAAAGCGGACTCTACAATAGATCCTGGACTGACCTTGTCCAGATGCGGCCGCGTGGATGCAAACGATTTTGTAGTGCAAGGTTGTGGGTTTGCCTTCAAAAAGCACAGATGCTGTTTAACTGATTTTTTTGATTGGGCTTTGGATTTTTGAAACATATTACAAAATAATAACTGTAATTAACCGATTATTACTTGCTACATTAACCAACAAACAAACACTTATAATGAATGCATCTCACGCTGTTTTGCAATACATGTCAGATGATATTCCGACCCTAACAGACTGAATGTTATGCCATCACACTATCAGTTCCCACAGATAGTAGAGATTCTAACAAAATGCACAGTGCATATTCCATCATAATTTTGGATACAAACAGTTGCTGAATGATCGAATGTAAATCACGGCCTGTAGATTCGTCAACATGGCAGACAAGCACACACATAGCGTCTCATTCTGTTTGTGCTCGTGCAGGCGTGTGTGTGCAGCATGTTAGCGACGCGGGAAGCTCACCGCTCGTGGGTCCTGCAGATGTGCCTGAGCGAGTCCATCCGCTCCGACTCTTCACGGGGGCAGTCAGCCAGCGGAGAGGCGTCGGCCCGAGGCAGGGTCCCTCCCGCCTTCCACTGGGATTCTGCAGCGGAGAGAGGAGAGAGTTTTAACCCTTAAAGGTGTAGGTTTTTGAACATTCTAAGTTCCGCAACAATTGAAGGTTCTAAAATTCTATGTTGAATTCAATGAACCCAGATATTCTTTAGAATGTTCATTTCTTTAAGGGTTAAAACATGATCACTGAAGGCTTCAGAGATGAGCCATGCTTGTTAACTCTCACACATGCACAGAGAGCCTTGCATGTAGCGTGTTGGTGTTGTCCTTAAAACTAAACATGATATATATAATTCTGTCTTGTATTTGCAATGATGCATTTAGAAGCCACACACAGATGCAGTACATATGTATGAAAACAAGATAGAAACAGAATAAAAAAAAACACATGCACTCATATACACACCACAGAAAGACACAAACACACCACACACACACTACTGCATTTACACACATTCAACATGACAGACTTAAAACAGGCACACCCATGCACATCCACATGGACACACACACACACACATACAATTACACCCTTGACAGACTTCCAAAAAACATGAGGTTCCTCTTCCAGCAGCTCAAATCTCTGGCAATTGTATTATGCAAGAGCCAGGGACATGAGAACAGCACATTCCATCTCCTCTGCCAGAGGAGGAGGAAGCCACGCTCCATGACTTAATAGACAGGGGACACAGAGGATTCGTGTCAGAGGCTTCATGTCAGGTTGGGTGTGTGTGTGGGGGGGGGGAGTTTGTGTCTAAATCTGTTCCATACAGTGGTGCAACTCTCAAGCAGATGGGTGGTGAGTTGTGCGGTGCGGTGCTGTCTGATGTTTGTTGTTCTTGTGTTCTGATGCATGAACTAATTGCATAAATGAACAAGAATGTAATTTAAGTGGCTTGGTCAATGCTTTATGGAAAGCACAACAGGGTGTTTGCTATCCGAATGGGAACCCTCCAACATCTGGACTTGGGAGGAGGCATTAGAGAGAGACGTGTGTGTGTGTGTGTGTGTGTGTGTGTGTGTGTGCGCCTGTGTGTGTGTGTGAGTGTGAGGGAGTGATGGGCTGGTTACCCCATTGTTCCTGCAGGGCAGCCAGGTTGGACAGCAGCCTCTGGTGGTACAGTTGCTCAAGCTGCAGGAAGTGGACGGCCCAGCGATCTGACGAGGGGAAGTGGTTAAGGCCAGCAACAACATAAGAAGAGTTTGGTTCCAGAACGCTATATCCGCCATTTTAATGAATTTTCATAAATCATTTTACATTTTGTTTTGCAAGTAATTTCAGTAGAACTGTAATTGGGTATTGTTATTAGATTTATCTTTACACAATCAAAACAACAAAACAGCAATTTGATTGACATTACCTGAAATACACAAATAAATAACATGACGTTTTTTTGGAACCAAACTTTTCATAATCACCTCGATACTTTCAAACGTCATGTGACATGAACACATAACCCATTACTGAATATAAATCCAGTCTCTGAAATTTGTTTATAGATAGGACATACAAATCTGATGTTTAATGAGTTGGCCAAGACGGTGCATTCAAAAAAAGTATAATACTAAAAATATCTATGGCAGATCTCCATTCAAACACAAACCACAGAATATTAACCTGAATAAAAAAGTGAATTTCTCACTGATTAGCTTCCAAAGGCCACATTAATACAAAACTACTGTCATTCACCGCTGAGTTACAGAAAGACAGACAGAAAACATGGTTGGGAATTCCACCTGAATAGTTATGGTGATCTCTTCCCTTTCCCTCTCATCATCACTCCCCTCAACCACAGTGCTGACCCGGGGAGTGGAAACAGGCCTGCCCTCCCTGCACTCTGCTTTCTACTTTCCACAGGCCCAGGCCGGTTGGCATGGCAACGGTCAAAACAGGTGACTGGTTCTAACACACAGCTCAGTCGAGGGGCAAAGTCTCGAGGAAACGCTGTCCCGAGGAGTGGACAAATCGAACCCACCCACATTTTGGCACCAACGATCAAGATAAATAGCTATTGCCTGGGACAAAGGCCTTGCCTGACACACTTCTCCAAGACAACAGCTGATTCAGGAACACAACAGAGACTTGTGCTGTCTGGCCAAAGGCTAATTCTTATTCTGCTATTTCCTTAAACTGATATGGAGCCTCTTCTGCACGGGGCCCAAACTGAAGACTGTTAAACCAAGAAAATGACAAAACCTAAACAGATGTCACCCTGGGAGGTCTGGTATCCCCTTCCTGAGTTTTATTCAATAACACTGTCTGGTTTGTCACTCATTTATGAACTGCATTCTTATATATTTTTAGTCATAAATATATGCTGTACAGACGTACTGAACTGGCTGCATGTCTTGTTTGTTTTGACCCATCTTCTTTGTTTGTGGGGGTTTTTTTTGCGGGGGGAGGCATCGTAGCACAAACATGTGGTGGTCTGGTCTCTGTGTGTCCACTTTCCTTTGTCTCTCTCCGGCCTCCTCTGAGTACTTCCTCTTCGGATCTTGCAGAGGGATAATGGACAACCTCAGTGGCATCTGTCCAAACCCCCCTGTACTCGTCTGATGGCTATCAGACTGGATGGCTGCCAGTGCAAAATAGCATCTCTCTGTCTGATGATGGACAAGACAACCTTGTGTTTCTTGGACCCTTGGGAAGTTTAACGATTCCACGGCGGGAACAAAAAAAGGATACAGTCTTCGTCCAGGAAATACGCCTCTGCTATCTGTAACAGAGGGAAAGCAGTGGTCAGTAAAACATCCGTTAGAAACTCCCAATCTGGCTGACTTTAGCCTTGAGTGGCCAGATAAACATCAGGACCTGTTTGCATTTCACATGGTCAAATGTAAGCATAATAGGAACAGGATAATTTGGCCTAGATAAAATTCCTTTCCTTTCAGGATGATTCTCAGACCAAAAGCCAGCTTATTTTCAGGTAATCTGTTGACCATTTGGCCTGTCTTGAATGTGAATCAGAACTTGTAGAATTACAAAATCTCTCATTCTGATGGACGAGAGAGGTCCCATTGATAGATGAACAGCATTTGGTTAGACTAAATAGCGATTTGAGAGATTACATCCCATATTTACAATCACTGATAAACACAATGTGCACATGATCTGTTAAATCAGAACAGACAGGAGCAGATTGGAGTTAACCTACAGCTGGTTAGAGCCACATGGTGACCTCACTGCCTATTGCTCCACTTGGCCATTTGGTGTTTCCATAGCAGCCTCTCTTTATGACAGATATCGCTGTAATTAAGGCTTTGTTATATACTGTAACAGATCATTCAATATTCAAACCCAGAACCATGCTCTGGTGTTTCCATAGCAGCCTCTCTTTATGACAGATATCGCTGTAATTAAGGCTTTGTTATATAACAGATCATTCAACATTCAAACCAACTATCAGTAATGTAACGGATGTCAGTAACATGACAACAATCAGTGTAACCCAGCCCAAATGGAAGAGCTAATCTAAGCTTGCAACACAGCTCATTGTTATATAATGCCCAAGGAATTACAAGTGCTGATAATAATGGTGTACTTCTCTAGAACCTCTGTGAAATAACAACATGAAACACTCCCTCTCCCAAACTGTGTGAACTTTTGACCTTGACATTCTCTGTGCCACACAGTACCATGTTAGCCGCACTAAGCAACACAAGCCATCAATCTTGTGGACAAAGCAGCCAGGCCCAGGGCATGTAGAATGGCACCAGGGGAGAAGGCGGAGCACATTCACTCTGCACTGCTGCTTGGTGGTGAACACACTATGCTGGCGCATGTGATTCTGCATCACCAAATTGAGTTGAATCTGAGCAATGTGGCCCGAGGCTCATTGAGGTCATCGACAAGAGCTCGGCTGTGACTCTGTTTACATTTCAGTGTCTATCGGGCAGGTCATTGGGCAGGTCATTGGCAGAGTTGTCCATGTCCATCAGTGAGGTCTAATTTGTTTGTTTTGGTTGTAGTATTGAAGAGCAAGGCTCATGTACACAATGTCTTGATCTGACAGCTACAACAAAAATCAACAAAAACAACCAAAGTTGTTCATTTGAAACAGAAAGTGAGTTTGGATTTCTCTGTGTTTGGTATGTTTTTGTCCTACTACTAGGCTAAAAATATGAAAAATGATCCTCAGTTAGATATATTTGTCAGTAAGATGCCCATTTAGATTTGGGCGAACTCCAGTAATGACAGTGGATGATTTCGCTCCTTACTTGGGAACGTTCCCTGATCCGGAGGCCCTACACTTCAAAACACCCAAAGATGGTAAGAAGGCTAAATTAATGTCACAACTGCTAATGTGGCCAAATTCAACAAAACAGAGAGAGAGAGAGGGAGAGGGAGAGAGAAAGAGAGTTGTTCATTGTTAGAGTTGTTGAAAAATAAAGCATAGTCATGATCCTAATTGATTATAACAACCACATGGCGTGAAAAACAATGCCAGATTCTCCAAAACCCACAATTTTGGTCCCTGTAGCTTCCTTTAGAATGGAATGAAAACAATCACAGCCCACAGTAATATCAAAAGAATGAACGCCTAAACATGAACAGAACAGAGCACTGCACAGAACACAAAACAGCATAAATACCTCAGCATGCAAAACAACATGTCACCAAAAACCTTACCATGCATGCAATAGGCATGACTACTATGGGGGGGACAGATTTTTATATTGAAATAAAAATCCACACAGTCTGTGTCTTACAGGTTTGTTTTCCTGATGTAGTGAGTATGAACTCATGAACTTCGATTTGTACAATGAGTTCCTTAACCTTTCCATTCAAAACCTGTTTAGCAAGTGAAAAAAAAAACTCCACATAGGACATCGATATCAATTGAAGTATTTCAAAGAACACAACACACTGTTAACACCACCTGACCGAACCATCTCAGGAAAACAAAGGAAGACAATTCCTAAGAATGTCCCATGCTATTCTTGCATTGTGAGCATGAGAGAGTGTGTGTGAGTATGAGAGAGTGTGTATGAGCGTGAGGGTGTGTGAGCGTGAGGGTGTGTGAGCGTGAGAGTGTGTGTGAGTGTGAGAGTGTGTGTGAGCGTGAGAGTGTGTGAGAGAGTGTGCGAGAGTGTGTGCATCAGACAGAGACGGAGAGACTCACCTGGTGAAGAGACTGGGGCAGCAGTGTGTGATCCCTGTGCTCCCCCAGAGACCGCAGGGATGCGAGCAGAGCAGGGCTTGGTCCTGGGGGTCCACAGGTGGAGGAGGAGGAGGGGCCAGGACCTGCAAAACATCCAACCAGTCAAGCAGATTACTGAAGCAGTCAAGCAGATTATCCAAGCAGACAGGCAGAGGTAATATGCATAGCCTAACAGGTAGCTTAGTAGGTACTGTAGCCTAGACTCTTTAGGGGGAAAGAATGCTTTTAAGAACCTTTGAAGGTTCTACTACTTGTCCAATTAGGGTCTTACAGTATGGTGAACCATTAAAAGGTTTTATCTACAATATTTTAGTCTGATGATACCCAATACTGACATGGATGCAGGCAAGATGATTTAATATATGAAGGAACTCTCCAAAAAGGTTCTGGAATGTACAGGCTCCATGTGTGCTGCTTCCTCATTACATTTTAGCCCACAAACTAATAGGTTTTCTGTTTTCAGTTTCTGCATAGATTAGAATCTGAAGTATGCTGATCATGTCCATAATAGTCTTTCTGCTGACTGCCTGTTTTATATCACACACACACACACACACTACATTAGCTGCCCTTTTCACTCTGTGGTCCTTACATAAATACAGTGCAAATCACGAGCCTTTCACACAAAACTATGTGAACCTTGGGTTATAAATGTTTAAATGGACCATTATAACATCATGTCAGAGAGTCTCACTGGCACAAAGGTATGCAGTGTTTCCCATACATTGACTTATTTGTGGCGGCCCACCACAATATCAACATTGACCATCACACAATGATTTTCCAGGTTGTACTAAATTGTGCTTAAATCTGGTTAACATCATTACCACGCTGCGCTAATTTGTTAAAAACTGTTGCATTGAAGTTAATTCTGCAAACCTACCACCACATATATAATTTAATTCTGTGGGAAACACTGGTATGAGTGTAAATAAAGACAAGTACCATGATTATCACTGTGAGGTGAGACCCCTGTAGTGTTGGTCATCATATTGGCCGACTGAGGAGAGCCCCCGCTCTGGCTGCTGTTGCTTGTGGTTAACTGATGGTCTCTGCAGCTTGACTCCCAGTGTTGCTTCTGTTGCTCAGTCACCTGATTCTGGTTCTCATCGGAACCTGACAAAGGTGGAGTTGCCATGGCGTCCACAGATTTGGGTGCATGTGTCTCGTCTCCATCCCGAGGCCTCATGAGATCATCACTGGGGTCACTCATGAGGGAGCAGTCAGCATTGAGATGAGGCCACACACACCCCTGCTCAGAGAACACACACTCAGTCAGGAACACATGCATGACTGTGAAGCGCCCAATTGATCTACATGAAGTTGTGAAACTTTCAAATGTCATATTATGGAAAACAGCTGATTCACAATTGCACAATAGCCTAATGCACCGAATATGTTGAAATGTAAGAATGAACACAAGTTTGTCTGTAAATGTTTTAACTAATGTTGAATAAAACTACACCAAGATGTATATGTTTACATTAGAACTTAAAGGTTCGGGACTTAGGGATTGTCGCGTTTATTTGTGTTTATGTTTATATTTAAATCTATAAGCAGATGCTTTTGTGTAAAAAAAAAAACATTCATTATATTTTAACCAAGGACCAAACGAAACATGGCAGAGAGGTATCTCACCCCTACCTGCAGTATTCCCAGAGAAATTCCACGCAGGGTTTCGTTTTTGTTTGGTTCCAGTTTTCAGAAACTGGGCTGTCTACAGAGACTTTTTTTTTTTTACAGTGTACTCATGGGCAGCTAGTGGTCGTGAGAAGATGATTGCTAAATGTGACAAAACATTGTATGGGCTTCAAATCTCGTAAAAACCCTGACTGCACCTTTAACTAAATCAAAAAAGTAGAAAACTCTCTGTTCTACATAGAAACTATCATAATATTTCATCGAAATGTTTGTGCGATGTGATAATTTGTATTTGTAAGAGATCATTTTTATGGCTTGCATCTGACCCTTTACTACTAAACCTGGAAGAGGAAGGGTGTGATTATCCGATTGTCTTATCTTTTCCTGCTGAGTGCACCTGTCTAAAAAAGAACCTTGCCTCAAGCCCTGGGGCTCTGCTTTAAGACCCAGAAAGATCCTGTCAAACTCAGGGAGACACATCAAGGAAAGGTGCACACACACACACACACACACACACACGGCACAAGTGCAAAATGACAGGCGTGAGCGTAAACAAGGGCCTGCCTGTAATGGCCGACCTGCATTATTCACAGAGGGACTCTTGTCTTTCACTTAGCCGAAGTGCTCCAGGGAGCGAGTCCCGCTGTCAGAGGGGTAATGCGAGACGGCCGAGGAGAGGAGAGGACGTCCAGGGGACTGCCACATCACGGCAGTTCAATTTGGGGATTGGAGTTATGGCCAGTCCAGTAGTGTGTGTGTGTTGGTGGGGGGCACTCTCTGTGACTCAGCTGTACAGGTGGCTTGATTCTCTAGGTGGGCTTATAGGACATGGTGAAAGAGGGGTGGGGGAATTCAGATCAGGAGGGTATTCCTGCCATGTACTGTAAGTATTAAAACACAAAGTAAGAGGAGGTATTTATCCTTTGCCCTCACTTTTCAATGTGCAGGATGCCTTGACAATGGAAAAACATTACAGAAATACCCAGTGTGTTTAAAATGGTGAAACGGGTCAGCAGCATACACCAAAGTGCAATACCAGGTGTTCTGGGTGATGTGGCAATGACAGAGACATAATTCTCCATTATTGTACAAAAATGAGTTTTGAATCCATTATTTTAAGGTTTACAAATAGTTTCTTTAAACAGGCTCCCCGCGGCTTTAAGGTGAGGTTCTTTTTTACAGGTGTTCTTAGCAGAGAAAAAGAAAATAACAAGGTGCACTCCAACTGCTGTTCCAGGTTTGTCAGGAAAAAGGTTAGATGTACTTGTACATGTACTCTCATTCTGAAGACAGGCCCCTCCCCTCCCTTATATTGACCAATGCACCAACATGCAATTAACAATGCAATTAGCAGCCCAACTATTGACTCCACAAGATAAATTATAATTTATCTGTGCTGTGTGGTTGTTTCTCATATCCATTTAAAAACCTAACCAGTAGGCTACAACACCCCCAACACACACACACACACACACACACACACAAAGTTATTCATAGATCTAACTCAGCTTTTTACATGGGGCATGAAGTGGCATGTTGAGAGACCTGCCTGTAAGAACTCATCATAGACCAGTTTGTCTGCTTTACACAAATCAGAGTGGCAGAGTGTTGGGTAGCTCTGCTTGCCAGGTAGTTTTCATGTTGTTCCAAGTAAGAGATAGGACCATAAAAACCTTTTAAAATTACATAATCCATGTTTGTTGTTGTTTATGTGTTTTCTGGTGATTGTTAGAAACACTTGAAAAATTAATTAATACAATAGATGTTACACTAAAGGTTAAGTCATGGCTGCATTAGATAACCAGCGGATGTGTTATGGACGTGTTGTTGAGCTGAAGGCTTAATAGACAGATATCTTATAGATAATGCTTGATAAAAAATGACTGTGGTATCTATACATATTGAAATATTTCAGTGACAGTTTTCACCCCATGATGGGCTCACAGAGTGGCAGTGGTCAGTGATTCAGTGCCATTCCGCTGTCCAAACCTATTAGTCAGGTAGAACTTTGTGGAATTTGGGCATAAGTGTGACATAAGGTACTAATGCAATTTTTTTGTATAAATTGATAGGTAAGGGGGTGTCCTTTCAGAATCTGACGGCTCCGCACCCTTTGAGCATTTTTCTTTAAAATGGCATCACCTGCCACACCCTTTTTTTTAATCATATAAAATCATCTAAATAGACATTAACATATAAACCCATCATGTATGGTATCAAATTAAAGCTCTTTTCATACAGAAATCACCTTTGACCATAAAAAAGTAGAAAAAAATAGTTTAGGTCCCTCCAGAGAACAAAATACCTTTTGCAAAGTGACCTTTAAGGTCAAATTGGGTTCCTTTTTGTTGCATAATAGCTAACACCTCTAAATCATGTCATGTTTGGTATTAAATTAAATAAATTATGGAACTGCCATGTAGCTTAATACATACAGGAATACAATCATTCAATAGTAATTCATTTTAATTTCACTTGAATCATTCGCTGAATTTCAGACAGCAATGTTGTGAGGTACTTCCCAGGTAGTTAGCACATTAATTGTAACTGTCCTCAGATTTTCCCCCAGAATTACAGACAACAATATTTTTCATCCTAACATTTTTAATGCTTTAAAAACAGACACCACAGTCCAGGATTGATACAAACTAGTCTGAGTTATGAGGTACTTGCCAGTTAGTCAGCACATTACATAACTATAATAGTCATTGAATTTGCCCCCTTAATTACAGAGTTAACTGCAAAGTTGATTACAGGAAGAGAGGACAGAATCAAGAAAATTAAGCCCGAAGCCCTAACCAGTAGGCCATGGCTGCCCAAGTATACTTACATATACCAGTACGGGAGCATGCCTATGTTCCCACAGCCCTATGTCCCCTAACCCTAATCCTAGATATGTGGGACACCGATACAATGAATATGTGCTCTGCATTTTACTGCACACCCTAGAGCAGTGAGCACACTAGGAGTACACATACACACCCGGAGCAGTGGGCAGCCCTTGATCCGGCGGCCGGGGAGCAGGGCTCAAGGGCACCTCATCCGTGGATATGGATGTGGGAGAGCGCTGTTAAGTCACTCCCTCCACCTTCATTTTTCCTACCAGTCGGGGATCGAACTGGCCACCCTTCAGTCACAAGTCCGATTCCCTAACCAGTAGGCCAGACAAATGTTATGATTTGTTGGCTGTTCATGTATTGTTTGGTTGTGACAATGTGTCATATCCATATGGCAAAGGGAAAACCTCAGCAATCAATTTGATGCTCAAGAGGAATCTTGATTTGAAGAATTATACAGATGTACTGTAGAAGCTGATGAGCATGAAGGCAGGAATGTATTTCCTTTCTTGCCTCTATATGGAAAGACTGTTAAAAGCCTCAGTAACTTGAGATACATGCTATTCACCAAGAAAAGAGACCCTCCAACAGAGCATGGCTGCAAGTCTTTCTGTGGAGAGCAGCTGACAACAAAAAACACCTCCTGTGCCTGTTCATGGCAACACTGACATTGCACCCAAAACAGTTCTACAGCTTGTTGCTTGTGGATGCAAGGCAGTGTCAGCATGTTCCAGGGCCTCTTGCTGCTGTCAGTCAGATGGACTACCATGCACCACCTACTGCCATAGCAAAGGTGGTGAACAGTCTGCAAAAAAAATTAGAAGATGGCTACACTTTCAGTGGAGGATACTGATGACAGAGAGGGGAAAATGTTTGATTGAATGAATGTTTTTTGGAGGAGACATTTGATGTTTGTGATGTGTACAAGGCCAGCCTGGCAACATGTTCTGTATATAGTTGCTTTCAGAATCTGTGAGAAAGTTCTACTTTGTTCCTTATAACTTTGTCTATTTGACTAATTGTTGAGGGTTGATACAATTTGTTGCTCAGCCGACCGTACCAGGCTTTACAGTTATTAGGTTCTCTGGAGGACTTGAAATCATTTTTAGCATGTTTTATTGACATAATTGATTTCTGTTTGAGAAGAGCTTTCATTTGATACCGTACATGATAGGTTTAAACAGTAATGTGCATCTAGTTATTCTTTTTATGGTCAAACAAGGGGGCGTGGCAAATTATGTCATTAAAAAAAAATGCTCCGTCAGATTCTGAGTCTACACAAAAATAATAAGTAATGGTTACTTGAAAAAAGGGTGGAAACTCGTTGCCTTAAATAAGTATAAACAAAATAAAAGTAAACAAAACTTTTCTCTTCCAAGTTATGTTTACTTGATGTCTACAAGTAATGCTTACTTAGAAGAAGTTATCCTTACTTAAGACTTTAAAGTTCTGGTTACTTACTTCCAACTAGTAAAGTTTACTTCATGCCCTCGAGTAAAGCTTACTTGAAACGAAGTTGTATTTACTACTGTTAAATGAGTTACCCTTACTTTGAGTTGTAAAGGGTACTTTATGTTGGACAGTAAAGTTTACTTGCAGAATATACACAAATAGTTGGCACTATTAGATTAGATAACTTTATTGTCATTTTGCAGAGTACAAGTACAAAGACAACAAAATGCAGTTTGCATCTAACTAGAAGTGAAAAAAAAAAAAAAAAAAAAGCAGAAAAATGCAATGTGATATACAAAGACAGGTGGTGCATAGACAGGATAAGAAATATGCGGTGTAAACAGTAGTATACAGTTGGTTTACAGAAGGTGGTTTAGAGTAATATAAATTATATATAAATATGTGCAATGTATTAGCAGAATAAATATGGATATTCGGTATGAACCATATAGACATATATGTACAGTATACAGCTATGTGCAGTGTGGTAACAGTACTGTAGTGCAGAAACAGTAACATTATAACAGTAGTAAGAATACGTGTATGTGCAGGATGAATAGTATGAAGAGCAGTAGAAAATGCCATGTATAAGTGTAATTACAGTATGTACATTTGTAAATAAATAGAACACTATGGGTGGGATAGGGCAATTGTCCGCGGGGGGTGGGTGTCCCCCGTCAAGGTTTCCATGGTCATGGTGGACACCTCAACAGGCACAGGCAAGGAGGCATCGGGCGGGGGCTTAGTTGGTTGGTTGTCACCGGGATGCAGAGCTAGAGTTCAGTAGGGTGACAGCCGCGAGGGAAGAAGCTTCCTCTGAACCTGCTGGTTTGGGTGCAGGGAGACCTGTAACGCCTCCCAGAGGGGAGTGGGGTGAACAGTCTGTGGTTGAGGTGAGAACAGTCTTTGATGATGCTGCGCGCCTTACGCAAGCATCACTTGCCCTGGATGGCCTTGATGGAGGGGAGTGAGGAACCGGTGATGCGTTGGCCAGTTTTCACCACCCTCTGCAGTTTTTTTCGGTCGTATTCTGGTGTAACCTCCATGTTTCAATCAGTAGTGTTTGAGCAACTGACCTCTGACTTCACATCCAAACAAGCACAACTTACATGTCCAGTTCATTGCTCTGCATTTTCAGTTTTCCAACTGCAAAAAGAAAAAGAGGGCAAAATTATTATCAATATGCATCTATTGGCCATGTTTAACTAAAACAGCTGATTAAGTTTCACATTAAATGTTAAATTAAATTATTTCTCCAGAGACCTAATTAATACTGTTAAGCTAAAAATATTATGATTTGGCAACTTAATTTTCTCTATTGCTTCAGGCCTAGTACATTTATCACAATAGAATTTAAAATGTCAATCATACGTTGGAATTATATGACGCCATTTTGCACCTCAATAACGGCACATTCGTTCAAATTCCACACACTGCAACCTAAGTCCTCTTGCTAAATCACAACGAAAGATTTTAGATAAAAGACCATGGCTTTCTCAGTCAGTAAGGTTATGAGTCCAATTATCCTAATTGTTTTATCAATACAGTAGGAATATCGACGTAAACCATACACAGTTTAATCTGTACACGTTTTGAATCAACTTAGCATGCTAGCAAGCGTTTCTCATGAGAAATGGCTAACGTTATAACTAAACTTCATTAAGAGAGCTCATGAAGACAACTGCTATTGGCAAATTTATACAGCCTAGTTCTAGACCCCAGGCGCCACCACTTCCTCATAACTTCGATAACAAAAAATATCAAAGGGCTTGAATACCTAGAATATTTGTTTTCTGCTCTGCATGGTCTGAGGCAGTGTTAACTCGCATAGCTGCTATCAGTTAGCTGCAAACTGTTAGCAGCTAGCGCATATATCGGCCACTTAGCAAGTTGAACTTAACTTTACCCCAGCTGTTAATGAAACCGAATGTACAGTTTTGCACAAATGCTGTTAGTTCAACCTATACTGTAAACATTTGACACATTAATACATACTGTAAACTTACCGACAGAGCAAAGTCACACTCCCATCCCAAAAGTCAGCCACACCGTAACACTGCCTAACCGTTGGCTGTGGAATCCAGAATGCTCCCTCTGCTAACTGTGGCGTGTGCACGCGCGGAGTCCAGTTTACTCAGGTCTGAGTTGTGAAGCTTACCGTGTATCTCAAGTTTTAGACCCCATTGTTGCAAGTTCGCACATTACTAATGTTACTCTAGTAAGAACACTAGGTCAGCCTATAGTAAGTAAAGTATACTTGTGTTACTGCAGTAAGATGTAGTGTTTTTTTTACAGTGCACCTAAACTATCAATTTATGCAAAAAAATTGCATTAGTACCTTATGTCACACCTATCCTGGGGTTCTACCTGACTATATGCTTAAACAGTCACAACATTATTAAATCTATAAGTACCTCTTCTAATGGCACATTTGCCAACAGAATAAAATTCCTAGATTACATTTTACTAAAACAGACCACAGTGGGGCATGTGCCATGCATCATCCCATATGTAGCCTAATCTGCATCTAGGCCTAGCTCTGTCCTATGAGTATTCCCCAAGGGAATGAAAAGCTGTCATGTAGAAACTGTGTCCCACTTACAGCCCTTGAAAAAAGAAAACATGGATTGTAAAAAAGGTTCTCCACAAATAGGCTACTACTGAAAACACAGTTCTGGAGTTGGTTTAAAACGAATATTATGCTACATTGTTATTTAGGTTAATAGGCTAGCTAGTCCACAGATCACTTATGTAGCCTGCACAGTAGCCTAATCAAAGCAATTCTGATTACTGGTTCAAAAACGGCACCCCACATAACTTTGGGATAGGCTATCTATTAAGCACTGTACACTGACGCTGAGAAACTTCTTTTTAAAAAGACTACCTCTAGTCCCCATCATAGCCTACGATCGACTAACTTTGTAAGTATTGGGAAAGTTTTTCGAAACAACCCAAACACGCCATTAAAACAGCTGACAGGTTAAATACATCATAACCATAACTTTTCCTGTAAACAATTGCCCAGTTTTAATGTAAATAGCCTACTTACAGCGCAGATACCGGCGCTCGTTCTTGACGTGCAGGGGCAAGTGATGATTTACAGGTAGCCTCCAAGAGAATCCTCTTTGGTCTATGTGCTGGACCGAGAAGCGGAGTAGCCTACAGCCGCCTACTGCGGTCAGTTAGAGTTACTGCTGAAAACCGATCCCAAGTCATTCCCATGCGAATGCTTCTTCAGCTCGGGTTGCTACTACCTTCAACATGGGTTTTCGTACTGATAGCGTTGTATTTGTTTTTAGCGCCACCTGCTGTATAAGACCTCTGAAGTAATTTTTCAAAGATTGGACCGCTTAACGTTCATTCCAAACAAATATCTCTTTCTGGTTTGGGCGTACCAAAGCCTTCTCGTCAAATGCATGTAAGCATGTGTGTGTAGGCTATGTTGCATGTATGCATGTGTGTGTGTGTGTGTAGGTACAGGTGCCTGTGTGCTGTGCTCCCTCCAAATATCTGTTAGGAAAGGAGTTCATGGTGACATTACTGTGACAATCACAACACTGTAAATTATTTAGGAGAAAAGTTATTTTATTATAATTGGATGCATACAGCATGGGCTACACAAGCCTCAAAGTGGGAAACATGTTTGCTTAAATATTCACAATTACAGGTTTAGTTGGCTTTGGCAAACTCCTGCAAGCCAATATAGGATGCTTCTGTTCTTGAACTATTCCAGCAGGCTTGAAGTAGTAAGCCTACTTCATCTCGAGTCTCAGCTGAAATAATCAGCCTTCACAAAACAAGGCATCGTCACTCCCCCCAAAAGAACTGACTCTTGTCTGAAGAAAAATGGACCACCCTTACATCTGGGCCAGTCCTTTAGGTCTGAAGGGTAGATAATAAATACGTCTAAATATTTAGGAACTGGAGCAGAAATATTCGAATGTCTTGCAGAGCAGACCGTCACAACAGCATCCCTGGATGGAGAGCAACTGCACAGTGGCATTGCCAGCTGGGGGTAATGAGTCTTTACTCCATAACAGGCTTTCTGTTGTCTTTTGTTAGGCAGCACACTTGTGAACTCTGTGTGACTTCCTCCCTTGATAATTTCGTCCCTGTTGAGTCAGATTCGCTGTGGCACAGGGGCTACAAATAACGTCACAACACGAGTATGCCTACACCTCAACCTACCACATGAAAACATTGGATTACATCAGCCTGGGTTGACCTAGGTTGACCTGAGGAGAGACTGCTATTGCTGTTATTGTAACAAACTCCTTACACAGAGAGGGGTTCCTCTGTCTGTGGCTTGTGTATAGATATGGATGGACTCACCATAAACACTTGTTCCACAAATAAAAAATAAACACACATGTAACTTGTTTTTGTTACTACCCTAATTATTAAATTACAAATACATTTCACTGAATCAAAATACTGTGAAACAGTACAAATATTGTAAGTGAAATAATTTACAATAATTTAACAAAACAGTCAAAGGTGACCAGTGTATTTTTTCAAAATAAATGACATAATATAGATATGTATTAACATCTTCTAACATATGTATGCATAGTATGTAGTGAGCATCTTTAGTGTGACACCCTATGCACAATGTGCGTCACAATTATCATCAACAGAAAAAGAAAAACATGCGTCTTGCTGTATTCTGTAAACTGTATACAGCAGAACACGGAGCAGTATGTTGTTTACTGTCACCAAGGTGCACCTCACATGGGAGTCACCACCAAAGATTCTAGAGCGGAGCGCTTTAGAATCTTTGGTCACCACAGCGCTCTGCTGTGAAACACCACGTGAGCCTGAATCCGAACCTTTTTCTTTTGCTGCCGTGTAGGTCACTCAGTGTAAGGACAATGGTATTTTCCGTCTGATCAAATTTAAGCCTCCCAAATGTTTCCTCAACCCCCTCTTACTCAGAATTTTCGAGAGAGACAGAGTTTGTTTGTCAGTTTACTGTACAAAAGAATCATCTGTGGTGCAGGAAAGTTTCCAAATGCAGTGACCTGTTGCCTTTTGAAATCATTTCATAGAACTCAAGCCTTACAGACCTCTTTTTAATTAAAGAAACAGTCTTAAAGCAACACCAAAGAGTTTTTTTGTACCTAAAAATAATGTTTCCAAAATCGTTTCAGTGGTTCATCAACTTGTAACAGGGTGAACGGCACCTCTGCATTCGCTTCGCAGCCCTCTATTGGCTATAACCGCACTATGTAAGTTTGCCAGATCGGGTAGCGGATCTGTAGTTCGATGGAATGAGACATAAGAAACTACAAATTTGACTTGCGTTTGATGTCGCAATACATCATACTTTCATAAATCATGCAACATATTCTACCTGGTCTGTGGACATTGTTATTTGCAAAGCCGGTGCTGGATAAACAAATAGCGTGCGTGCGACAGAGGGAAAGTTCTTTGGTGTTGCTTTAAAGCCTTACAGTGTGAGTCATGTGGAGAGAAACAGATTGTCCTTGAAGGATGAAAAAAACACTTTTATACAGTCTCAATTGGCCTCAAAGGTACTAGTATCCAGTTTGATTGGATTAGCACCAAAAATGAGCGATCCAAGTGTCTTTGACCATCAAGTGTCCAAGTGTCTTTGATTATGATGTCATTGACATCTGGTAATATGAGTGTGTAGCATACGCGAGTCACAGGAATCCCTTTTGGTCTGGCGAAGGCCGATGTCTCTTTGTTCTTTTCTGTCGACGCTTTGGTGCGGCATCGAAACATGTCACCATCATGGTATGGGCCTTGCACTGGTTCAGTCTGCTTTCCAGTCTGGCTGTGACCAGCTCCAAGGCCTCAAGATGTTCCAGGGAATCCACTTCAAATGTCTGCCAAAGATCAACTGCAGTAGCAAAGGCAAAGGTAGATTTAATTACATACATCAAGTTCAAGTTCAAGTTCAAGTAGTTTATTGTTATGTACTCATAAAAGGAATTATAAGTAATGAAAATCTTGTGCTCAAGAGGCAGCTCAACTAAAACTAAAAAAATAAACAAAAAATAAATAAAATAAAATGTATATTGTGTGTGTATGGGGGTGGGGGTGGGGGTTGGTGTGTGTGTGTGTGGGGGGGGGTAATGGGGTATGTGGGAGGGGGATGATGAAATGGTATGTGTGTGTGTGGGTGGGGGGTTATGGTTAGTAATATAAACACCATTGTGTGAATTAGAGATTTAATGTAATCTAACTTTAGGTTAATCAATCATTAATGGAATCTGACAGGGAGGTAAGATTTCGATTGACAACTTTGAATTAGGTAGTGATGATTATCAATAAAGAGCATTAAAACAGGTTGAACAGATGTAGAGAACACCTGCTCCTATGTAGCACTTACACTCCTGACTCCATTTCTCTGGGTCCAGCATAAGGTCCTGCTTTGCCTGCTCCAGCTCCCTCTTCAAATGGTTGTATTTCGACCGCAACTCCACAATCCGTTGTTGACGGTGCTCTAGGAACTTCAGCTTAGCACTGAAGCAAGCCACTCCCTAGGATAAATTAGAGAGCTGATGTCTACCTTTTATTTAATATGAAACATACTGCTAATCAACATTGTGACTGGTCCATTCGAGATAACATTCTGAATTTCAGACAGATTATGTTTTTTTTTTAATTCAGCAGCCCCTTGTCAGTCTTGTATAGCCTACAGTCATTCTGGTGTTACTGCATGAACTTATAACCCAGAGAGAAAGTCTCTTACACTCTTACAGAAGCAAAACTGACACACACCCTAGGTGTTTGAAGTCAGTGTTGTGAAACTCATCGTTTTGTGTTGCATGCACTTGCATATTTTCTCTTTGGCCCAAACATTTGACATAATTGCCTGTGTTAATAATATTCCTTTAATGCTGACCAAGTGTTGACTAAAATGACTTCATCTCTTCAATCACCATCCTAATTACGTACATAGTTTAATTTACTGAATTAAATTGTTTGCATTAAGCGTCTTGAATACCAGCTATGCTACACTCCATTTTCACAAGACTTAATCCATGACCAGAAACGTGGTCTAATGTGGTACATTCTGATTAGGCTTCCTGCTCTTCCAGACCATTAGCTCCATAGCAAACTGTCATCCACAGTTCAGTCACACATTCTCAGAATTGGATGCAATTAAATGATAATGTGGCAAGTAGCATTCCAGAGAAACGTTGAACGTTGAGCAGCACTACCACCCTTAACCACCTCCATTACAACTCCCTGACTGGCAATAAATTGAGAAGCTTCACAGGACTTACTCGGTTGCTACAGAGCCCCCTTCTCTGCAAACAATCAACATTGTCAATCTCATAGACTTTAATCTCATAGGAGTCAGCTGCACCCCGGTCACCCCAGCGTACTCGGGGGCCACTGGCTGATCTCCGCAACGACAGAAGGGTTTCCTGTGACGGTCGTCTCTGACTAGTCCCTGGAGATACAACAAAGGATTTCAGATTAAACACTGGTAAGTACTGATACGTAGCAAGTCATAATTTACTACCTCTTGAGATCTTTCAGATTTTGTGAAAAAGTGTTTTAAAGATTTGTCAATGATCATTCATGGCAACAATAATAGTATCATTATAGTGACATTTCATCTTGTCAGACAGAGCTAACAGTAAAAATGCCAGTAAAATTTCCAGAAAGGTGCTTGCCTTTCAGGTTTTCTTTGAAAAAAAAGCACTTTAAAAATTGGTCACTGTTAATGGCAATAATAAGTTAACTTTGTACTGAAATTACATTTTGTCAAACAAAGATACTTGAAAATTCCAGAGTAAAAATGCCAGCAATCGCAAACCTTGTGCGCTGTTGGTCTTCCTCTTGGAACTCCTGCCACTCCTGGCCAAGCTGTGAGTGCAGCTGTGGTCACTGGTGGATTCCCTGATGGACATGCTACTTCCTGTGGCCGAACTGTCCCTCATCAAGCTCTCATATCCGCTGCTCACAACACTATTGCGGTTGCACAGTAAAGAGGTCTTGCCCATGGCTGGAGGCAGCTCGCCACTTAGAATGCTTGTAGTGTCGCTGGCATGGCCACTGCAGTGACTGGGCAGTCGTGGAGCTGTGACCCTGCTGTAAGGTGAAGGCAAGGGGAGGCTCTCATCATTCTTTGCTGCTCCCTTCTCTTTGTATTCAGAGCCTCCCTGGTCTGCACCAGAGACGGGATCTCCATTTCCCCGAAGGAGCTCAGTGATCCTGCCATTCATGATTTTAATGGAGGAAAAGCTAGAACCTTGGCTTCGGGACAGTGACTGGGTTGACCAGGAGCCATGACCAGAGCTTGTTCCATCTGGTGATAAACTTGAGCTCCTGAACGACTGCCTCAGAGACTTGGTGATGAGGTTCATGGTCTTGGCACTGGATGCTGAGCTCCTGCTTGGCTTTGAACTGGACATCATTAGCTTGCTAACTGCTGAGGCTTTGGACAGATTACTTCTAGATGCCAATATACTACAATCTGCATCTTGGTCATCCATAGGTAGGAACTTTGGATATCTCTTGCCACTTCTACTAGCTCTAGGCAAAGTACAATCACCTTCAAAGCACTCCACAGATTCAGTGGATGTCATAAAACTGTCCTGTTCTGAAAAATAATAGTCTGAGAATTCTGACCGTGGTGCATTTCCATTAGGAGCCCTACTGCTCAATTGCTCCAGTTTTGCACTGAAGAGTTTACTGCTTTCTTCAATTGGGGACTTGATATGTTTCCTTCTGCAGGAATCATCAGGAGCTGCATAATGAAATGATGACTTTTGCTGTAATACTGGACTCCTAGGCAGGCTGGATTGACTGCTGGCTCTTCTCTTTTGATCTGGGCTATCCCTCCTCTCGGTTGAAAAGTTTTCTTTGGCTCTTACGAATATTCCTTGTTTGGCACGACCATGCCTTCTCTCCAAAGTATCTCCAGGACTGCATGGAGTGGACATTGCCTCTCCTAGCACCTTATAGTCTTTGGCTGGACTTGTTGGGTAATCATCCTCAAAGCCATCCTCTTGGTCCAGACTATGCCAAGCTCTTGGTAAGCTGGCTGTTCTGTGGTGTTTGGAGTTGAGGCTCCCTGACCTGGTCAGGTCATAAGCATCGACCAGCCTTCTTCTTGAGGCCGGTGACACGATGGCTTCACCTTTAAAGGACTGATGTTTGTTTAATTGACTGGCTTTCTTGCCAGTTGCTTTCTTCTCCGGTCTGAACTCTGTGGTGGGATCTCTGGTCACCCCAGATGTTTTCTGATCAAGTTTAACCCTGCTGGAGAACACATTGACATCCTTGTCCTTGCATTTTTTGGCCTCATTTTGAGTGGGACTGTGATAGCCATTAGCCCTGCTGGAGAATATGTTAATATCAAGGTCTTTAGATTTCTTGGCATCATTTTTGATTGAGTTTTGAAAGCTGTTGTCTGACATAGCATCTGTTTTCCTGACTATTCCTTGATGAAAACTTGATTTTGGTGTATTGTTATTGGAGATGGCATCTTGGTTATAGGCTTTCCAGGGATTATCCATACTTTTGGCTGGTGAAGGCATTTCCTTGATAACCTCTAGTTTTTTCTTACAAAGGTCCTGAGAAGGTGTGTACCCACATTGCAATTTCTCTAGACTAGGTTTACCACCTGAATTTATCAAAGTACTACTGGCATGTTGGGCCATCTCACAGGCCATACTGGATTGAGTTTTTGTCTGGTTCTCCAGTTCTCTAGAGCTGGGCTGGTAAAGGCCCTCAACACTAGCACCAGAATGTACACCATGTGTCTCAGGTTTGTTGGAAGAGACCTGGTTAGATGTGAGTTCATATCTTTCCTGTGATGTCAAGAGGGGCTGTCTCTCCAATGCCCCATTCTTGGCTGAGGAATCTAGCATGCTAGCATCCTCGCTAACACTGCTAATAATCCTGACAGGCTGCGAACCTGTGGTCAAGGCCTGGAGAGAGCTTCCCTCGCTGAAACTGATGACGTTGGTTGGTCTGCCCTTCTCAGCCATGCCACTGATGGTGACCTCCTCCACCACAGTGTACACCAACTCGTCTTGCCCGTTCAGGTCAAAGGGTTGCTGGACGGTCACCGTTATGGTGGCCCTCATCTCTCTCTGACCCTCAGCAGAGAGCTGGGGAGTAGTGTCAGTCAGGGTGATGGGAGAGTCTGTGCTAGCAGACATGGAGGAGGAGGACAACGACGAGCCAGAGGAGGAGGACTTTGAGGAACTTTTGCCAATAGGCGAGATCCTGTATTCAGGGTGCAGTAACGATTCGTCTGAGGACTGTCCTTGCGACTTTGTCATCTCAAGCTCAGCAGAGCACTGATCAGAATCTGAAGCACTCGTTTGGCTCCTGCTGTCCGCGGGATTCCCCAGATTATCTGCCAGTGGTCTGTCACTGGGGATCTCCTTGTGATCTGTAGGATCACTTTGAAAAGAATCTATGAGACCAGTGTCAATTATTTTTGTCTCACAAGCTGTTCTATAGCCATTTCCTTCTGTATTCTCCTGTATGGAGGGGACAGGATTGGCTATGTCTGTCTTCTCTGCCTCTTTTTTGGCTTCTGGCAAAGGCTGTACTTTCCCCACAGCCTCTGTTGATTGGCCCTGGCTGATCAACTCACTTCCATCAATGCATCCCAGACGCTCCTGCAGCTCTGCAAATGTGCTGCACTTGAAATATTCCATCTCTGCCTCCTGGGTCGCTGACATTTTTGTTTCTTTCTCCTCTTGTGACCGGTGAATGAGCCGAAAGTCTTTCAGGAATGTCCTCTGGGGGCGCTGTTTCATAGCTTGCAAGGGGTTCGCTATTTCTACAGTCTTGCTCTTAAGCAAAGATGGGATTATTGATATGGACTCCTGGGGCTTTTTGTTCATGTCAGTGTTGCATCCATCAGAATCTACATGAATGACAGTATCGCAGGACAGGTCACTCCCAGAGCGATCCTCCTTATCCCGGAAAAGCTTTGGTGCTGGCACATCTGGGCCCAGAGTGCCAGTGGAGTGGAACGCTCTCAGCTTGGTCTCCTGGAGCAATTTCTTCTCTTTACGAACACTTCTCTCACTTGGTGAAGAGGACCTTGATTTCTGTTGGAAAGAGTAGTTTCACAGCCTCATCAATTTGCATATAGTTTGTATTCATTTTTGCCAAAAATCAGTATTATTATTTTTTTTATTATACAAGTATGTTATTTTCTGCTATATTATTAATTTGACCTGAATATGTAGCTATAACATCAAAACATTATTATCACCCATTGATCAATACCTTGGCTTTTCTTTGCATCTTATGAATACGAGCGATGATCTGTAAGGTAGAGAGTGTATCCGAAAGCCTTTCTGCAGATCCGGAAACATGAGCAATGACCGTTGTTTGACAGTTGACATTCCCTAGAGACTCCTGCAGGAGCATGGTCAGCTTACTATTCCTGTAAAGACATTAGACTTTAGAACTATGAATGCATCTTGACTATGAATCCACTATCAATCTTGCATTCAGATACACACATACACACACACACACACACACACACCACACACACACACACACACACACACACACACCACACACACACACACACACACACACACACACACACACACACACACACAAACAATTAACCAGGAAACAGGAGATTGAAACATTTAACTTAATGAGCAAACGGAGCGTGCCTGTTTGGGACTTGCTTGCCGCCTCTAAGGAGCGTCAACATGACGCTGCTGAGCTCAGGGAAGGAGAGCTGGGCCATGCTCTTGCTGTGCTCCTCCACACAACTTCCCAGATCTATCAGGATCAGCCTGCTCTGGCCTCCGCACACTGAAACACGGAGAAGGGAAAGGCGGGAATGAGGAATATAATATGAGAGAAGAAAAAAGTAGCAATGTGTGGAAAAACAGGCAGCTGAAAAACAACGTCACATTTTGGTATAGCCATTTTGTTATTGCTTGGGGGTGCACATCAAAGCTTTGATATGCTTGGTGAGGTTAGACATTTGGTTGTGTTTTTGTCATTGAGGTATTAAGGTTACCAAAACAAACTGACAGATGATAATTTTGTGTGAATCAAATTCAACTTCAGGACATGTGGTTTTAAGGGAATGGGTCAAATTGATACCACAGACAGCCCCTGGTTACTGTTGGAAAATATTAAGGTCAGTTTTCTTTTTTTTAACATAGCCAAAGTAACCTCCTAATCTAGACAGGAAGTAACCTAAGGTAATAACCCACATACAGGGAATCGAACTGAATCAGTAATAGGAAATTCTGAGGGGTTGCAAAATAAACAAGAAATGTGCCTACAGCTGCAGAAAATGCATCTCAAGAAATTCCACATGATGTGCAAGGAGCAACAGAGGGTAAGAGAAATCCAAGTACGCTGAATTATCAGGTACTCCAAGGTTCATTGAGAAGCCTTCAAACAATCAAACCGCTCTGACAAAAGCATCTTGGCCAGGGCAGATAATGATGCTCTAATACTGCCAAACCATCCATACTCAAGGAACGATCAAAAGAATACGAAAACATCCCTTCACCAGTGGGTTCCCTGAGAACCTTGCAGGCGTCTCATTTAGAGACTTCCCAGAGAATCTGCTGGGATTCCACACTGTAAGATGCTGGAGGGGACGCGCAACACTCACCGACGTCTTTGGTGGGGCCCTGCGTGTGCTGCTGATGGACATGCAGGGTGAAGAACATGTGAGAGCTGACTCCAGGCCTGTTCCCGCTGCGAGAGGAGAGGGCAATGTCCAATAGGGAGGCAGCTCTCTCCGCGGTGGGTGCACTGACAACACTTTGGTTCATAAGCTGTATGAATATGATTTAGAAATATGGTAATTATCGTGAGTAGTAGTAATATAATTTATTACAGGGCTCTTCAGAGTGCTGCAGAAAGTTCCATTCACATGAATGGGCCTTCCCAACGTTCGGGCCTATGTTAAATCTATATAAATCACCGGCAAAGTATATAATCACCGCTGGCAACGGGTTGATTAACGTCTTTCATATCCCTCCGCAAGAATTCCGTTCGCTTATTGCAATGGAATTTCATTGAAAGGGAAAGCTAGTTAAGACGTTGCCACGCAACACCTGAAACTGTCAAGTTCTATCTGTGTGGCGAACTATTTATTTTGTCAGCGGAAGACACGAAACGGTAGCATACATTATCCCTTACATAAGTGATAATTCTAAAATTGTCTCTCATTTGTAAAACCCTCCAAATATTATCTTTACTATTTGCTCATAAAAATGTTAATTACTTTACAGTTTTAATCCATTTAGATTGATCACATATGCATTTAAGTATGTAGCCCTTAGTTTAACTGATACAACCAACCACCAAGATTGTGTATTTAATTACCAAGAATTAAAATAAACGCTTTCAATGTGCTCCTTGATGCTTCAGATGAAAGCATTTGCAAAATAACCATGAATGCAAATGCGATCATTGCCTGCTGGGGGGAGCTTATATGCTGATATAATGAATGCCTTACTTAGTGCACAGTTCATTTGAGTAATGCCTTAGTACTCTTTGCTAAATTAAGCAACGTAAATAAATCTTTTGGTGAGCCTTGAAAGAGTTGTTATATATTCAACAAACATTAATCATCTCTTTGTTTAGAAGTTTGATATTTTAGCTGTAGCAAAGTACATTGACATGGATACAAAAAAGAAGAGAAACAAAATACATGATGACGATGCATATCAGCAAAGACACTTAATATTCTTTGATATCCTGGATATTTTTCTCCATACCTGTATTCCACTGACTGGATCCTCACAAAGGCAAATGCCTGGTTTCTGGCCATTGCCAAAATTACTCATGTCCTCAGTGTATAGCAAGTCCCTGAGGACTTCATTTCTCCCATAGACCTCAGTGGCCGTGATGGACACAGAGATCTCTGCCCCGGTCTTCTCCCTCCTCTTGCTAACGAGCCTAAACAGCCAGGAGATGGCACAGGGGATGACCCCTAGGCTCAGGATCGAGTCGTCTTTCCCCGTCATCGTGTAGGACTTTCCTGCCAAACGCAGAGCAGAGGGGGAAAAGAAAAAAAACCATTTCCCATTTCACTGGATCACTGGATTTGGAAAACCCATGCTTGGGTGCCCATCCCAAAGCAAGTTGCACTCACTAAACCAGACGGAGGTCTCCTCCAGTTTTTGTTTTGGTTCTGGCCGCTTGCTTGCTGAAAATATTGTGAAATATTGATTTGTGAAACTACAACTTCTAAGTCGTTCCTCTCCCTTGGACACGTGAGGAACCATAATGGATGAATACCCTTCCTTGGAGACATATAAAGAAAGGTCTCTGTTTTTAACCACAACCACGAGACTTGCAAACATCCCATATTCCCATTCCTATCGAAACGCACCGGCATTTTCTCTCCCATGAAAAGTGCAGCACTTTGCCATTACTCATACTCATAGCCCCTCTATTTAAATAGATTTATGCCTTTTGGCACAGGACCAAGACCCTATGCTGAGGGCACCTAATTCAATCAGGCTAATGGCCAATGATGTAATACAGGGAGAGAGGCAAAGGAGCTCGTAGGAGAAATTGCCATCATGGTTTCATTATTTTAGCAAAAGCATCTATTAACAGCCTGTATGTTGCGCGGATTCCGTGGTGACCTATGGTGTCACAGCCACTCCTGAGACCTGAATTCCACGCACATCCATTTACACCCGGGCCATCAGGCCCTAGGACCGCTCAGCGTTCGGGTCTCAGGTGCATTTGGACTAAATAAACCCGATAAGAGTGGAACCCCTTACGAACAACAGCCAATGCATAATTGATCAATCCGCTGTTTATTTATATGCCGGCCCATGGCAGACGTTGAGCGCTGAGGCTCGTAATGGGGTGAGGGGCACTCAAACACACTTAAACACTCATGTCACGGAAAATGGGGACAGTTAGAGGAATCTCCCTGTTTTATATTAGATGAGACTGGTACACAACTACTCTCAGTGTAGAGAAATGGGGTCTCCTTGGAGACAGATGGATACTGTAAATAGGTATATAGATAGATAGATAGATAGATAGATAGATAGATAGATAGATAGATAGATAGAGAGAGAGAAAGAGAGAGAGAGAAAGAAACAGAGAGAGAGAGAGAGCTGTCCCTCACTCACCCGTCCCGGCTCGTCCAAACCCGATGATGCATCCGTCGGCTCCATTCATGACAGCCTGGAGGGGCCCTGGAAGAGCACTTTCACACACCTCTCCCTGAAGAGCATGCCAGACGTCATACTTAACATGGACCTCAACGTATATTGATTTTACTGACAGTTCAATGCTAAATGAGTCTGCAGACAGACATTTTTATAAAAAAAACTAAACATTCATGTGGGGAAGATATATTCTTTGATGGTGTACCTTTATCACACACAAGCCATGCAACTGAATATTTATTGAACCTGTTGATTTTGTATAAACAGCAAGGACATGTACAGTATGGACGCATAGTTATGAACACTGACAACAGACATCACACATGGCATCAGAGTACAGAACTCTATAGAATCCTTCACTCTTCAAAAACATTTTTGAAGAGTTAGGACTTTAAACTGTTCAAAGCTATGAAAAACCTTTTTGAGAGATGTATTTGTATGTATGTCCTGCACTAACAAAATTACTCAAGGACATTTCATGATGGCATCAAGGTCTTAAGTTCCATTTTCAAGGGAAGCTGAAGTATTGGTATGTATGCATAAACGGAACCTACAGTAAAAGCACATTTGATAAAAGCATGCACTGAATATGAATGCTAGCTGTTTGTTTGGTGCCCTCTAAATCAAATGTCGTGAGTCACATACCATATAAAACATTGACAAGTGAAAAGCTATGGAACACTCCTCTATCCAGCTAGAGCACTTGGTCAGAATTTCAATGCACAAAGCCAATTCTGCCAATTGCGTATGACCGCCAGTCTAAAATCTCTGGCCTAGATCTCCAGACAGATCTCTAATCTTAATTGAATTTTAAGAGTCTCTTGGACAAGCCTTTTTTTCTTTCTAGCACTAAATGTTTTTGTAAATTAAGTTTCATGTTGTGGCAGAGACTGATAAATACAATATGTCAATCAGGTGCTCAACTGCTCAGACTCAGATTTCTTAAGGTAGGCAAAGGTTGAGAGGAAAATCCTCTATCTAAATGGCACATTTTGTTTGTGCGATGGCAGATTTGACTGTAATTATAGGCTGCCCTACTTCAAGGCACTTGATTTATCCATTAATAAGTTAAATTAATAGGGATTGTAGAATAACTGTCACATTGATATATTAAATATTTTAGCACCAACAGATTTCTTTTCTTTGGATCAACTCGATGGGCGGCACGCATTCAAAAGTGATAAATCACTCTTCAAAATCACAAATGGTAAAATCCATTATGCCATCTTGACAAATCTGCTACATTGACACTAATGAAATTCCATTTCAGAATTAGAGTCTGTATCAAGAGAGAATGGTTGATGCCAAACATGGGCTTGCATCCGTGATGGGTATATATGAATGTCATGGCCGGGTTCTGCATTAGTTCTGGTCAGCAGACAGATATAACAAAACCTCGCTGACCTGCATTGACTCTGGAGTGAAGACGGCGTCAAAGGTGAATGACCTCGGAGTGACCTTGGAGGCTGTGGTCTGCTGCTGAGGATTATGGGTAATTGGGTCCAGTATTGTGACCTGTTTTCTGCGACCGTCTAGTTTGAGGCAGGAGTCCACCACTGGGCTTACCCTTAACATGACCTTCACTTGTCCCTTTGGAAACAAACATAATTATTATGACAATTATGAGAACACATGTACACAGCACCAGATCTGCAGATCATTTAAAAGGTACCCTCGCAATATAGTTTGATGAAAATGTTAAAGTTAAAATGCTCTGATAAACTTCAGACAATTACAAAAAAACGCATTTATTTGAACTATGTCCCACTGTTGTGATTATTTGGAGTGAAAATGTAATTTGCATATCCTTTTTTTTACAAGCATCCACAGTATTTGTTACAGATAAGCAAAATCAAATATTTAAATCAGCAGTCTCACACAGGTCTCATCAAGCTTTTCAAAAATAATGTGACATCTATCTGGCAAAAGTTACATTTGTTCATCAAATAGTGCTCAATCAAAAATCTTAAATCTTTTAATCTCTGGGATTTTGCTGATGTTCTCTATTTCCATTAGACACACTCCCACTAAGACCTTCAAATCTCATGCTCTTCACTCTGCACTTAATTTCTATTTACTGTAACCAAATTAAGATTATTTACGTCACTCTTCATTTTATTGTGTATTTTATAAACATAAGTGCTACTGAACATGAAAATACAAAATAAAATCCTTATTACTTAGACAAGAACAACAGCTGTAACAAAAACTTACACTGATGCAGTGCATTTGATCAGTCAGAATCTGTCACTATTGTGACTACTATATGATGCACTCAAATACTATGTATGTCATATGGTTTAGTAGTATGGGGGTTTAGTGTAGGCAGTTAAATGCGGATTGCAATCATCAGGCATGGAAATATTCTAAGGGAAAAATCTAATCCCAGCTATGCTAAATGTCAGAGTCATGTGACAGGCACCACTTTCACACCAGGGAGATTACAAGAAAGCCTTATGAGGCAGTGACATATCTTTACAGGGAAAAGCCTCTGATAGCTCAGGCTCCAGGGAAGATGGAATCAGACATAAGAAGATAATGTGACGTGTTGACGCTTTGATTTGCCTGTACTTACACCTATCACTGGAATCAAAACCTGCCTGTACTGTAGTTAACAGTAGCTTGTGTCAGTCAAGCCACATGGCAGCAACATTGCAACCTGGCTCAAAGACATTTGTCATTAAAATGTCTGTTTGGATGCTTTTGCTTGTATATGGTATATTTGTATTTCTTTCTGTTGTTCTGTTCTGTGTGATCATTTGTCTCTATAATGCTATCAAGAGTTTAATGGTTCGCCATTGATTTTCTCTTCATCTTTAACAAAGGAATCCTCGCAGGTTCTACTTGGAACCCTCTCATGAAGGGTTCTACATATTATGGTTCTGCTTTCTATTAGCAGACATTGATTGTCTTTTGTGGTTCATTGTGACCAACATGCTCCATATGTTGGACCACCAGCTTTTCAAGAGACTCCAATGATTTTAGTTATAATGTGGCCATTATCATTGGAATTGTAGCAATTACAGTGCCATGCAAGCCAATGAAAATGATTATATCAACCATGTAGCCTCAATCGCAAAATCATGTCAGTTTATCCTTTACAACATTAGGAAGATCAGACCTTATCTGACAAAAGATGCCACCCAACTTCTTCTACAGGCAATGGTTATTTCCAAGCTGGACTATTGCCATTCATTATTAGCTGACCTGCCTGCCTGCCTGTGTAGTGAGACCATTACAGTTGATTCAGAATGCTGCAGCACGCCTGGTCTTTAATCAGCCAAAGAGGACACATGTAACTCCTCTCCTAGTTACTCTCCATTGGCTTCCTATAGCAGCCAGAATTCAATTCAAATCCCTCACTTCGGCCTATAGGACACTTACTGGATCTGCTCCCTGCTACTTGAATTCCATGATCCAGCTCTACATCCCCTCGCCTACTGCGGTCCTCTGATTAGCGTCTGCTTCGTCAACCAGCCATTAATGCTCAGAGGTATTTTCCTCAGTGGTTCCTCGTTGGTTGTGAGTGGTGAGTTTTCAAGAGAGATCTAAAGACAAATCTGTTCAGCTTACACTTAATGAATTAATTCCTAGAGTTATGGTTTGTATATTTATGTCTTTTTGATTATTTTCATTATTGATTTGATATGTTTTAATATTGAATTGATATTTGTTATTGTCATTACTATTATTGTTATTATTACTACTTTGCTTAATGTAGGCATACCAACTTTTTAAAATTGTTTGCAGTTCATTTTAACTATTGTAATTGGTTCGGACAAAAGCGTCTACTAAGTACAATAACTATAATCAATAACCATAACATGCAGACACGCAGAGCTAAACACAATGGCAAACAAGAAAAACAACACATCATACCAGACTGCTCTGACAGTGCAGTGGGCTGCTAACCCAACATGGGAAAATGTTGCTAAATAATTAAATTACTATCATTAAATTATTAATTGTTATGGCTGGAATTGGCAAAAGCCAGACCGAACATTTCAGAAGAGCATGATCTTAACTGCAAGAGTACATTTGACGATCAAACAATGAAAACAAAATTGAAAATATGGACTGGACACACAACAATGCACTGACCATTTCACAGTTTCTACCCATCAATTTAAACAGTAGGTTTTCATCAACAGTATCTACTGGTGTGAAAATTCAATTATGCTCCACCATTTACTGCCATTATTATGGCTAAGTGATTAAGTACAATTACTTGTCATTAAAATGTTCATGTTCTTCTTGAGGAACACCAAGTGGGTTGTGTACAATGGTGTGGAATTGAGGTCATCAAGGTCAGAAAAACACCACAATGTCCCACATCAATCTTAGAGCTAAGTGAGACTCTTTGTGTTGCTAGCCCTCTATGACAACCCTATTCAGCTTCAACACTGTTCATAGACAGAACCTTGATCTCTACCCAGAATGGCGCATAAAATGTTTCGATAACATTACATAATTTCAGCGAAACGCAACAACAAATTAAATATGTTAATATGTTTGCAAAGCAGACCACACACGCATACCATACACAGTGTGGAAAACAAAGTCAAATGTTCTCAGCCAATAGCATGGAGTTGGGAGTATGAGGTAATGCTCCATTCTCCAGCTCCAACTGGAGATTGATAGTAAGCCATTACCCCACACAGGTGGAACTCTGCTAGAATGCTGATGACTTTAGCAGCACATCACCACAGTCAGAGGTGACAGCTTCAGAAGCTCGCAAGCAGTTGCCGCAACATCCACAGTTATCACATAACCCAGTGCCTGTCTGTCAAATCATATTGTATGGGAGCTGAATTATTTAAGAATCCATTTGCGCCGAGACACTACTCACAGATGAGTGCACCGACTGGCCTTCCCCCCCCCGATCAGGTGCGACCGGGAAAGCTGTTAGGTGAAACCCAAGATGATCCCTGTTAATGCGTGCGCCTCAGAGAACGAAGGGAACGCCTCAATTAAAGCTAATTGATTTTCCTCCCCCCGCTTCTCAAGAGAAAGAAGAGGCACTGAAGACATTGAGACTTTAATGACGTATCACATGCTGGCTTTGTGTCGGCGAGCGTCTACTGTATTTAAATGAAAATCTCTCAACAAATTGAATGGAAGTGGGTGTGGGTGTGTTCACAGGCTGCGTTGAAAATGAAAGTGAGGAAACCTCAAAGTGCGGGCTGCGGGTCGATACATTTTCTACTCAAGCACTGCTAATGTAAAAGTTCAAAGCCGTGGGACGCCAACGGTCATCTCTTTATGGGTCACTTCAGGGCCTCAGTGACTTGACCCATTGAAGGTTCAATACATTTAGCATTTCTGCAAGTCACCACTACCACCAGGTCTGACTTTAAGCAGTGATGGCATACCAAGGTGGGGGTTCTGTCTGCCTACCTTGCCAGTGCCTGGTGTGGGTTTCCTTGGGGTGGAGGCCTGGAGCAGATGGCGCGGGACCAGGGGAGGGGACCGCAGTAGGA
This sequence comes from Alosa alosa, assembly GCF_017589495.1. Taxonomy (NCBI): domain Eukaryota; kingdom Metazoa; phylum Chordata; class Actinopteri; order Clupeiformes; family Clupeidae; genus Alosa; species Alosa alosa. The sequence goes on from NC_063196.1 coordinate 21,783,732, forward strand.
GGCTGCAGAAGTCGGTGACGCGAGATGGGGCGTCTACGTCGGAGGGTAGGGCGGAGCATGGCTTCTTCCTCCGCGAGGAGAGGTTGAGCTTCTGCACCGCCCTGTGAACGACAGAGTGAGACAAAAAGAAGAAGGGAGAGTGTGAATGAGAGAGTGAAAATAATGAGTGAGTCAGGCATCCCTATGATGCGTAAATGCAGTGATGCATAAGCAATGCCTGGATTAAGGCTTAAGTGCACCGCTCATGATCAGCCGTCAGCTGAGACGGATTATATGTTGAAAAATTAAACAGCATTTGTTATTGTTGAATCACTGGCCACGAGTCATCATCTCACTCCCATAGGCTGTTCTGAAAGGCACCAGTTCTCTGCAGTTCGGTGCCACAGAAATTAGCTTACTATTCACTTCCACTACAACACCATAGGTTCCACAATTGCACTAAAAGCACTCTCCCAAAGCATGTTATAACAGAATTGATCTCAACAGAGAGGAAAAGAATATAATTTTAGCCATTATTGGCTAAGAGACAACTCACTCTGGTACTAATTGATTGATCTTCGGAACTGTGGGAATTGCAACGATGAAGTAGGAGGAAGAGTGCTTTTAGTGTGATTTGCCCCTCCACAATGACTGAATAAAAGTGATCAAGTAATGGCAAAGCTCGCTATGAAACCACACTGGCTTTACAGATGTCTGTACAGACAGGGCCATTAACAACCACAGATTAGCCCACTATGAGATCCTTTTTCTAGGTTCAACATGGAATGTCTTGCTTCGAGCAGTGAGATCAACAGTGTATCAACAACAAAGCCAAATTCTTGCTGTTTCTGTCTCTCTCAAAGCTGATTAAAAAGCCATCATGCACAGCCAATGACATGACATTCTCTCCCTGTGTAAAGAAAGACATACAAGTAAGACCTTTGCTTTTCTTTGTTCCTGACTTTCATTCTCTGACAGAAGAAGTCAATGGCAGTGCCATGTAAGCCCCCGCTCAATTTCACGTGTCACTTCGGAGACTTGCACCACTTGCCTGCGAGGCTGGTAAGGTGTGAACACAGCTAACAAGGGACACCACTCAGGCTAATTAAGTGTCTGGAAATAAGACACACGCTGACGCTTCTCCTCAGACGATGGCAAACCATACGGGTGGCATTTGAATTTTCAGCTTTTAATGACTTCATTCAAAACTTGGCAGGTCCCAGCAGTCACAGCTCTCTCCCAACTGTCTAGGTGACGTCCAAATCTAGAATTCATGTCCTATATTTGTCCTTGCCTTGCCATACACATTCCACACAGCTGCTGCCTTTTTCCAAGTGAATGGCAACAAACCAATCTAACTTCATCCAAGGGAAGTTAA